>NC_024314.1:8362259-8400313 GCF_000523025.1 Cynoglossus semilaevis
CCTGCTGAAACATTCTCATTCTCTGAGGTCTGATACACACCACCACTGACATCGTCACAATACACACACACACACACACACGCATACACTTGATCCAGTAGGACTCCTCCTGTGTCACCTAAACCACTGGACGCCAGTGGAGAAAAAATAGTTTAAATCAGATTTTGACAGTTCTATTTCACAAAAAACATGTTTGAGTTCCTGCCCAGTTATAGACAGAGCAAAAATGCAGAAAACACTCTGTCTCCTCAGATCACAGTAGAATTCCTCTACACTGTATTCAAGGGGTGCTGATGCTCCTGCCTGATCTTATATCCACCAGGACCTAAGTGTCCTTTAGAACGGAGCCCTAACAGAAGGTAGGAGAAGTCTCCTGTGCATTATTCTCACATCAGTGTGACACTGACAAATGATATTCACTGGGTCAAGTGTGTAAATGTGTTTATGTGTGAGCGCGAGGGCAGAGTTTCTCTCCTTCCTGTGAAGCCTGCTGAAAAATACCACAGTCCTTAAATGCACCGCATTCCAAACAAATGGAATTGTTAGTTCTAAAAACACACACACATACACACACACACACACACATACGCATACATACATACAGAGGCACAAGCTGGTGCCTCATTGAGAAAGGTTGTGTGTGTGTGTGAGAGAGAGAGAGAGAGAGAGAGAGAGCCCTGTACTCAGGGATAGATACCTTAACACACGTGGCAGCCTCAAATAAATAGGTTGAGAGAGCCCTCCTTCTCGCTCCTTCTCGCTCCTTCTTCCTCCTTCTCCTCCACTTGAAGTCAAGTGGCATTTCCATTTTAAAATTGCTTTCCGGCCCTTTGTGAATGAAATGGAATTACACTGAAAAGCACTGATTGATTCTTTCTGAACACAATGGTTTTCATCGTGTGGAACTGCCGCCCCCCCTCCCCCTCCCATCACCTATTGAATCCAGACAGTGTGGCCATTAGAGTGGTTTCACACTGACTGAATGGGCGGAGGAGAGAGTGTAAATAAGCGTGTACGTGTGTGTGTTTGTTTGTTTGTGTGTGTGTGTTGTAACACAGACAACAATGCAACCAAACAGCATTTTCTGGAGCGTTCAGTTTTCTTCAGTGTCAGAGTAAATACTCTTCCCATCCTATAAATATGTCAGTCAACCACAGCAGTGTGAGACGCTGCTGTGTGTGCGGGTGTGTGTGTGTGTGTGTGTTACGACAGTGTGCTTTCATTCAATCATTTACATCCAGCTCTCTCCCACTACTGTATGAACTTTTGGAAAACTTCAGCTGTTAAAGTCACATTTGTCCCTGAACTGCCTTTGACTCACCAGGTCTTAAATATCACTTTGTTTATTTTGAAAACATATTTATACGCATTTTTACCAAGGGTGATTTGGACTAAAAAATTCCCAAGGATATTTAAAGTTCTTTTCTCCAAGGTTGGAAGTTAAAACACCTTATTTCTATCAAGGTTTGTGCATTTAAAAAATGAATATAAAAAAAATTAAATAAAAATACATAGTTCAGTCAAATGGACAAAGGACATTTTTGGGCATTTTCACTGCAACAAAGCAAAGAATTTGCTGCAGTTAGCAATATTGTAAAAAGGGTCAAAGATCCAAATGTCTCTGTTGCCTGTGGTAAACACTGCTGAATGGTCATGACCCAGAGGTCCTAAGGCAGTATTGCACTGGCAACTGCTATGTTTTTTGGCAAACAAAGCCTCACAGGAAATACTTTTTTTTTTAAATGTTGCATTTTGTTGAATTTTTTCCCCGAGACTCAGAGAATAGAGAACTGTATATTTATCTTTTGCAGAAAATCTCAGGGTCCTGAAGTCCAGACGTCTTAAGAAGATGAAGTTAAAGATAAATAAATATGTTCTGTCATCAGATGAGTTCACAGCAGTTGTGAAATCCTCTGTGTCACATATTTAACATACCATTGCATCACGACAAAGTCAGATTAGATGTTTTTGGTTGGTGGTTTCAGCACCATGGACAGCTACAAGTGGCTCCTGAGCTGTTCTGCTGCCGTCACATGACCACAGTCACATGACCAAGTGTTTTGGCTGCTGTGGAGCACGAAACATCTTATGGTGTTAGATAACGGAGGAACAAATGTGTTAACATTAGCTTTTTTGTTGTTTACACATAGACACAGTCACACACTCATTTACTGGCTTATTTAACTACACATACACTCAAAACAAACACACACACACACACACACACACACACTCATTTATTGACTCATTTAATCACTCTCACACCCTCACAGTTTTATCTCCACACACTAGCTCACACACTCAGTTACTGTCTCATTTGCTCAAAGACAGAATTTCACACTGGCAGAAAACCACAGCACAACTGGCGATCAGAGCCGCACACACACACACACACACACACGCACAGAAGATTTCTTACTTATTTGGTCACTAGCCGGTCGCTCTGGACTGAACTATAAAATATTAACAGAGTTGTCTCTGCTCTCATGCTGATATACACTTCAAATACACCACTGTACTCCAAAGGTTATTGCAATATTGAATGTATTTATTCATGTTTTTGCAGATGTGTACAAGAAAATAAAACAACAATATAAAAACGGGACTTTGACACTCCGCAGCACGCGTTCAAAAACACATATTTTCTCAGTGGCCTCCAGGCAACAACAAAAGGACTAATGGTTTACACCATGAATGTTTAATGCCATATGAAGTGGTTGGAAAGTGAGAGGCTAATGCAGGTGTGTGTCAGAGACTGAGGGGGAGGGGGCGGGGCCAGGAGCCAGGAGGGGGTGGGGGGGGCGACAATGGGTTTTGATTTGTGCGTGATTGATTGACGACAGGCTGCAGTGGTGAATTGTCAGAAGTGGACAGTGTGAGATGTCCGGAGGAAACGGAGGGGATTGGGGTGTAAAGGTTGGCAGAGTGACCGCCTGTTGTCCTGGGGCTGATCGAACAGTCGAACAGTTAATGACACAGATGTAAAAAGAAAAAATTACAAAAGGTTTTTGTTGCTTTTATTACAGTATGGGAGAACAGCTGGGGTGTAACATAGGTGTGTGTGTGTGTGTGTGTGTGTGAGAGCCAGCGTCTCATCATGAGCTTCCACATGAGTTCATCTGTAACAGTTTTACTTTCACTCCCAGGATCTGTCAACCTGCAAGAAAAATAAATAAATAAAGACGAATCCGCCGGCTGCCAAGAGGAATCTGATGCCTAACACTTAGCAAATGAGCTGCGAGTGAAACGTTTCCCGCGAAAATATGATGAATTGTAAGAAATTGCTTTGGCTACGAGCCAAATCACCACAAATTGAAGATTTAAAAAAAAAAACCCAGAATACTCTCTCTTTCATTTCCCTTCTACGTAATTTTCCAAACAGCTAATTGACTTTTTCAAGAATAATTGTTTGGAGAAAAAAAAAAGGAAATAAACTGCACATTAAGTGTTTTTTTTATTACTAAATTAACAGCAGCAGCTACGACTGGGACAAAGAGAAAATACAGTTCAATGTTTAATTGTGGTGTAGTTTATTGTTAAGGTATGGATTGCCATTAAAATCACTAAGGCCAGAAAAGTGCTGCTGCTGCAGAGCAATGTAGAACGATGGAGACCACACACACACACACACACACTCACTCACTCACACACCTGTGTTTGTGAGAGAGTGTGTAGAGGGGGAGTGTGCTGTGGGAGTTACAGTAAGGAGGCCTGGTTACTGATGCTTTGAGGGCCACGGAGATTAGATCTGCCTGAGGTCTCTGAGTCTCTCTCTCTCTCTCTCTCATTCTTTCACTCCCCCCTTCGTTCCTCACTCCATCTCCTATCCATTCCCTTTGTCTCTTATATCCTTACTCAACCCCTCTTTAATGGTGTGAAGCCAGATTTTTTAATTTGTCACACCATAAAAATAAAGTCCATTTTCCACATCAGGGAACTTAAGGTCTGACAAATGTTACTGGGACGGAGAGTCAGAGAGTCATCTACCTGAGTGTGTGTGTGTGTGTGTTTTTATCTCCAGTCCGTCAGTCCTCTCTACAAAGATTTATCTCCGTGTGTGTTGTTGCCCACTCTCTGCACCTACACCTGTCTGTTTAGCATGTGTCCTGTGTTGTCCTGTGTGTGAATGAAATAAAAAGTCAGTCAAATACAAGAGGTCGAGATCCACGGATGGTTTTTGACTGTTTGTGTTTTTCCTGCTTCCTCAGTTAATCTGTAAAATCTCAGTACGTGGTTGGTGCAATAGAAAGGTGTAAAAGGAGCATCCACCAAAGGTCAGGTTTTATTTGGTTACTGTGAATACTCTGGGGTTAACCAGGGTGTGTTGGTGTCGTTGGAATGCAATAATTTGGAGTTGAAATTATTTGTAGGTTTTCAATAGAAAGTGCCAACATACAGCCCTAGTGGATATTTTCTCTGTATCTCCATGCATGTAAAAAAACACATCATCATTAATTATCACATTTATTGTTGATGGGTTCAGAAAGAGGTGGAACTTTTCTGTAATTTGTGGTTTGATGTTGAAGTTGATGGTTTCTCCAGCATATGTTGCTGAGGTGAGACATACATTTCTCAATTACTAAAAATACCAGGAAGCGGGTTACCTGCTGACTATTTATTGCCTTTTTAATGTGACGGATGGCATTTTTTAAGATTACGGATGAGTTTGAGGATTTTTAATTAAAGTATCCACTGGTTTTGGAAGCTTTTAAGCAGCTGGCAAACATTCATCTCTTCATCTCAGTTGCTCATTTGCAAGCTACAGCACTTTCCTGGTCTCCGTCTTCCCCCGGTGTCATTAGCAGGGACTTGTAGAGCAGAGCAGAGCAGCAGGAGTTCATGTTGTCTCCACTGTGGGATTTACACTTACGTTTGTCCTGACACCATCTTGTTCAGTGTGACTCACCAACCCCACCTTCTGGTGGGTCAGGACCTCCTGGTCAGACCTCCTGTTACAGTGGTGTTAGCAGCCGCTGCCGCATTTCATCAGTCCTGGAGTAAATGTCACGTTTGTCTTGAATAGAACAACAGAGACCCTTGATCTGTCACCGTGTCGTTCACAGCGTTCACTGAACAGAGTCACTGGTTTGGTCATTCAGTGGTTTTTGTTGAAAACTCAATTTTAAGGATAGGTTTTATGTCCATTTCTGCTAGATTACTGGGATAATGTGTTTGCTTTTTGCATTTCCAGTAGTAAATGTGATTTCATTTATTTAACTTAAAAATTACATGTATATCTTTAGAGGTTTGGACATCAAAATTGTAAACAAAATATGAAAAAATCCTGAAATCCTAGGATTAATTCACTTTTAAGTCATTTTTATATGGATTAAATAATATATAAATTCTATGCAACTAAACACTGAGGCTAAATGTTTCTTGTTATAATGAAAAAGTAGGATTAGGTCATTTTCATAGCAGGCAGTGTAGTTACCCCCTGTTGGCTATTCAAGAAAAAACAGGTTTCACACACTTCCACACTGGCTTATGTTTGAATTATTTAAAAATCTATTCCAGAACCAGGTTCCTCCAACAACCGACACATTCTGGTCTTGGCGTCGTCCTTGTGATTTTTCTTTCTGCCTTATCATAGTGAATTACATATTATAGCCACATATTTTTAATGAAGGGTCACGTGGGTTAAGCCACGGCTGCATATTAGGGGGAGGGATGATGAATGGTATGACAGGCGGTGAGGATGTGGAGAATTTAGTTAAGTAATAAGTGAAAAATGTTCACTGCTGAATAATTGATTGTCTCCCTCTACCCCCTCCCTCCCCCCCTTCCTCCCTGAACTTACTCCCTCATTAGCACTCATACATGCTGATGAAGTGTTCTGTCTCTGCTTAGCAGTGTGGGGAAGACCCTGAACACACCCTCTGCAGCACACTTCCACTCAAAGATAAGGTAACACCACCCAAAGAGAGGAGTGGTCCAGAGACTGAGTCCTCCTCCGTGTTTTGATCACTAGAATATTTTCTTTTACACGCTGATCCTTACTTCAAATTTCCACCTCGCCCTGGCTGATGTATTCTGGGCAGTTTGCTGACAGAGACTTACAATCTTGTTGTATCTTTGTTTCTGAGAATTCAATTTTAGTGTTTTAAACTGTTATGACCCAAGAATCTGGGTTGAAGTTTGGTCAGTTCTTATCTCAGATGTCTTACAGAGATAACTTCCTAAACTCCTGACTCATCAACATTTGGACATTTTTAATTTGGAGTGAGTTCTCAGCAGTGTGTGAGTGTAATCGTGGCGCTGGAAGGTGTCAACAAGCAGCGTTTATCAAAGTTGTATTTCCTCTTATATTAGCATGTTTTGCTGCAGCTGCAGGTAGCCATCAGCCGCCATGTTTACTAGACATAGACTGAATAATGTCGGGATGCCTTCACTGTCCTAGGAAAACAGCTGAGTTGAAAAAACAACCAAAAAAGCATTTTCCACATCAAGCCTTCGACCACTCTGTGTTTCAGCAGTTCACAAAGCTAAGTGCCTAATTCAAAGGGAGTTTTTTGTTTTTTAAGTTCCTTCCCTAACCTGCGGTGCAGCTGTGTCTCAGGTGTGTGTGTGTGTGTGTGTCAGTTGATGAGAGAAAAACACAAATACACTTTTTGTAGTAACTTCTTATCTCTGGTCTTTTGATTCAACCACTATAAATGAGATAAGGTGGAATTAATGCTAATTAGCCTCTCTCTCTCTCCGTGTGTGTGTCTCTCTCTCACTCTCTCTCTCTCACCTCAACAGCTAATCTGCAGTAAAGTGTAATTTTCAGACGCGTCTTTTTGCTCCGTTTGCCTCTGTCTCCTATCAGAATACTGTACGTGTCCTGATACCTTCTTTTTTTTTCCCAATAATTTGTTCTCAACCTGCAGTGCTTTCAAAGGCTCTGGGTTTCATTTAATGTCTTATTCATGACCGTGGCCATGTTCCAGACTCCTCAGCGTGTCCTTACACGGAGCTCACTTCTTATTAACATTTCTAAATTGTTACATGGAATATGAATTTAACATTTTCCATGCAATGTAAACTCCACCTCCAGCAGGAACTTACATCTTATTTTTTAACCAATTCTGTGAATTTGTATAGGAATGCATTGAAATACAAGGGCAACAAAAAAAAAAGAGAGCTGGGACGTCTTTGTACCTGTGTCTGTGTATTTGTACTGTAGAGATACCTATGAAAAAGCCCACTCATGCATATGGGTGTATATAGCATATACCCAGAGAGGAGTACTGTATGTGAGTATAGATGAAAAGTCTTCTCTGTGGCCTCATCCTGCCCGTGTCAGCACTCCTGAGCCTGGAGTCCTTTTAGTCCCACAGTGACAGTTAGAAATCACCCTCCCAACACACAATATCCTCTGCAGTGTGCAGCAATATGCACACATTCAATTAAAGTTTGACCTTATACCCTTCCTGGGCCCTGAAAAGACGTGTTATCGCTGCTGTTATCTGTGAGAGTGCACTTCCGTCCGCCTCCTGCAGGACTCTGCGGATACAACACAGAGCTCGGTTATTTCCAAACATTGTTGCGAAACAAGAGGAAGTGGTGGATTTAGTGGGCTCTCTCTTTGTGCCACATTTTGTATTTATGGTCTAGTGGAGCTGTGCAGCCATTAGAGGAATCAGGCAGCTGCATAGGGCAGCACTTTAGCAAGGGTGGTGGAAAAAGAGCCCAATCAGGAAATCACGGAGGCGCCAATGGTCGTAGAGTTTTAATTCAGTAAGGACAAAGCTTTGCTGAGGAATGCAGCATTTTAGGAAAGAAAATATCCGAGTGTGAAGAAAAAGGATACTGTTCCTGGATGTGAAGATGCATTTCCTGTTGTTGTGCTGCTAACGATACACACAAAATAAATCATGGAGCCGGACAACATGGGAATACACTGATTATTAGAGTAGGACTGGTGTACAATAGATTTGTATGTATGTATATATGTGTGTGTGTGTGTGTGTGTGTGTACTTGTGATTGTATACTGTAAGAATTTAATCCTATTGTTCCATCCAGCTACATGCATCCAATTAGTACTATATACAGAGTATATTCAGTTGATATGATGAAATATATGTTTAACATTTGTCAGTTTAGCCTGGTTGGTTAAATAATGACTTCCAAGCCAAAATAGTGTGGACACTGTTGGTCTAAAGTATGTGCAGTCTCCATGTTCTTCCTACCTCTGCATTAGTTCTTTAGGGTTACTACAGCACCACTCCCCTCCACTCCCCTCCCCTTCCCCCTTACAGATACGCAGCTCAGTTTACGTGCAGGCTCTAAATTGCCCGTAGGTGTTGATGCGAGGGTGATTGGTTGTTTGTTCCCACTGTGATGGACTGCAAAGCTGTCCACATAGTGCTCTGCCTCTCGCCCAATGACTACTCTGATTGGCCGTAGCCGTTAATGACCCTCTAAGGATGAGCCATATAGATAATGGATGGATGTATATTGGTGTTGCTGCTGCTATGGGGGGTTGCATCGCTGGAGCTGCATGCAGTGCTTTGTGTTTTTGTGCAGAGCGTTGCAGAGGCGCGTGTTCTCGACCCGTTTAGACTCTCAGATATCTGAGACTTTTATTTGGTTTATCTCCTCATGGATGTAAACTAGCACACTTCACAGTTGACGTTCTACATCCTGAGCTGTTTATTAGCACATTCTCCTGTTCTAGACACGCCGTCCCATCTTTACTGATCAGATCATTAGTTGACAGATCTGAGTCACTTCGCACCAGGAAACCTGCGTGTGTGTCTCTTCATGTGTCTCCAGTAACTTCCTGTGATCAAACCTCACTGCTTCACTACTTATGCTAATAAACACCAGCGGAATAAGACCTCAACAATGTAGACTCCGTCAGATTGTGACTGCTGATAATGTGCGTTAGTGAGAGACGGGTGAGGAAGAGTGAGCGGAGGAAGAGAGTCGAGAAGAAATCAACTGCTTTGTCATCAAGTAGGGATGTGTAGTGATTACAGTAGGAGAATAATCGGTTACTTCAGGTTACTGATTGCTGAAATACTTGGTAGAACATTCTGAGAGTCAAGGTCCAAGGTTTTTTTATTTTAAAGTTTTCCTTATTCAGTACATACAAAAAAGGTCAATATGATTTGATCTCACTGCTGAGTTTAATCATAATAAAAATAAAACATAGCTGGAGTCATAGTGTCGTATAGAGAACTAGTAGAAAATCCACCACCACCAGATCTTACTGCACCGTTAATACTGTGTACTGTTGTTTTGTCGCTCTTCAATATC
Organism: Cynoglossus semilaevis; assembly: GCF_000523025.1. Lineage (NCBI taxonomy): Eukaryota > Metazoa > Chordata > Actinopteri > Pleuronectiformes > Cynoglossidae > Cynoglossus > Cynoglossus semilaevis. The sequence goes on from NC_024314.1 coordinate 8,371,507, forward strand.
TTCAAAGAGTCTCCGTCAAATTACATGTTTGACAATGTTTATCCAAATTACATTTTATTTCCCAAAAGACTTGGATGCATATTCATTAACTATTGAAACCAAAAGGAAGAGGAAGAGGGCTTTTGGAGCTGCATGGTCGCCCGTCTCCAAACTTCGTCTGAGTGATTGGCTCTGAATCACACCACCTCAGAACAGGGGCCAGAGAGCTATAATCAGTTTTAAGCCCAGGCAGCATTTTGAGGAAGCAAGGCAGTGCAAAAGCTGGTGGACAAATTAAATCAATTAGAGATATTAGCTGTGCCACTGCCAGATTCTTCCGGGGCCGGTGTTTGTCCATCTTCAAACGGCTGCGTTGGGTCTATATGAGCAGGAAATTGATGACAGAAAAGCAAATATTAAGAGTAAAATCCCCCCCCCCCCTTTTTTAACGTAAATATTTAATGGTCACTTATGTGTTTGACCCTGAAACTGCCTTATTCTGTTGGAGCAAAACATACAATACCAAATGAGTGCTGGTTCAAATATCTGCATTATTCAAAACGCATCGTGCGTGCTTTACAGCAGGTGGAAAAAGTCCCCCTATTGCCCTCCCGAAAAAAAAAAATGTTGCTGAGAGGAGCCATTTGTGTACGTGTGCACGCGTTTGTGTGTGTGTTGCAGCAGAGGGGCACTCCAGGGTATGCTGGGGCACTCTGTACCCATTAGTCAGGGCATGCAGACAGGGACATGGCAGCCGCGGAGCACAGGAACAAGCCATGGAAGAGGGAGGGAGGGAGAGAGAGGGAGAGAAAGTGAGGTAACAGGAAGAGAGAGTGCAGGACCAAAAATAGGTCTCTGGATACTTAGGTACTGCTGAAATATTTGAGGAAATATACACACATGACAGCAGCAGGCTGAAGTGGAAGGGCGTCCCACTATCCAGTTTGTCAGGGTGCACACACACACACTTGACCTCAGTTTTGCAGTGTAACAGAAACTCTGCCATCACAGACTGTCTCATCATGTTTTCTGAGAGCATCATGAATATTACAGGGTGTGCTTTGGACTCACCCAGGAGGTTCAAGAAGTACTTGACAGGGTTTAGTTGATTTAAAAAAAATAAAATAAAAATGGGAGGGTGGGCGGACGTCTGCTCTAAGTCAGAGGAGGACCTGACCTTACCAGGACCTTAGCAGGCCCTCACGCAACCTGCATTTTTATCATTACATTTTACATTTATTCATTGAGCATTACAGGAGGTGAACATGGGAGGTAAACCAATTACTTCATACGTGGGAGTGGAATAAAATCGAGACGGAGACAAATCAGGGCTTTGAATAAGTGTCCGCACCAGAATGAAGGAATAATGTGATCAGAGTGGTTGTGAGTGACGGTTATAAGGGGCCGAGCAGCGTCCAATATAGATGTGTAATTTGCTTACTGAGTTTGATATTCATACGATGAGATTCTCTCTCTCTCTCTCTCTCTCTCTCTCTCTTTCTTATATATACATCTCTGTATATAATCTGTATATACATATATGTTTAGGAATATATAGTCTTCCATATATGTTTACATATTGACGTATATTTGTAAATTAACTTAACCTGTTAATTAATTTGTGACAATTAGTTAAAAAAATGTTTTAACTGTTGGGCAATGACTAGTGCTATATATGCCATAATTGCACCGTCCATCCACTTTCATTGCTTTGGTACACAGTCAATACACAGGATTATTAGCTCACACCGATTAGTCATGATTAACTGTGAATAATCGACAGCTACCCCTGTGTTTTTTTCTTCATTATATCTTTGTCCAGTGTTGAGCTGTGATACGTTTGACTTGACCATAAGCAATGAACAACTTTTAAAATCAGAGAAAACGTGAAATTCTGACCAAGTTTAAATGGAAATTGAAGGAACTTGATTTTCATCTTGTTTTCTTTTGGATATTAGATTTAACAATAAATGCACTTACCCTTTAAAAACTTACCCTTTAAATTACTGTGAACATTATTTTCTAAAGCTCGTTCCATATGCTGCTTTTGCTTTAACAAATACACTTCACTGATGACTTTACGACCGTGTGACCTGACTTTGTTTTGCATCTTTGAACTTGTACCAGCTTTGCTGGAAAATAAATGTACATCCTGCGGTGAACTCTAAATTTCCTCTGGTGTCTAATAAAACATTGTGTTTGTGACAGGTTGATTTCAGCCAATGGACAGGGGAATAGCAGTGGAAATTGAAGTCTTCCTTTATTACAGTTAAATGAAGGGAATGCGTGTGTGTGCGTGTACGAGCACATCTCGTGTCTATCTACACTTGTGGGGACAAAGTGTGTCTGGACACCATCATTGTGAGGACATATTTCATTACAGGTGTGAGACTAATGTTGAGGTGGAGTTAATTTTATTGGCATGTTAGTGGTAAGAGGCAGAGGGCGGCAGGGGGCGCCGCAGGGGTCAAGCTATATTCTAACTATAAAACACATCTTTAGATTTATTCTTATTTTGGAAAGTGTCTACATAAAACACGGCAGTTCCCATAATTCATTTGTATGACCAAATTTCCCACCCCACACAACATGAGTAATATTCAGACCGCACACACAGCGAGGGAGGCAGAGAGGGAGGAAGGGAGGAGAAGGAGGGAGGCGGAGAGATCTCTGTGAATGTTTAAAATAATTACAGGCACTTTACTGGGCACTGAACAGAATGGAAGTGTCACTTTCGGAAATTGTATTTTTATTTACTGTGCCAGGTCCCTGCCTGCATCACTTCACGTGGAAGTGCCTTTCACGCACACACACTATCTGTGTGTGGGGGTGTGTGTGTGTGTGTGTGTGTGAATGTGGTTGTGTTCACAGTGAATTTTTACTCACCCACTCACTAAGTTTTTTTTTCTGTCCTTTATTTAGGTTTTAGACAAATATATTTCAGTGTATTTTTTCATCTCCTCCGTAATTGCTCTGTGAATGCAGTTTGCTTGTTGAGAAAGCATTTGTGTCTGACCCCTAATGTGAGGATGGCTTCTTTTCCCACACTTATTAAAATGTGGATGTAAAAGTTTATGACACACCGGAGGGTGGAGGAGGGAAAAACACTAATATACACCAACATACGTTAGCCAAAAGCTGCAGCATCATCCTGTCTCTGACCATCATGTGACACACACGTTTTGACTGTTTTCTGTTCTAAAACAACACACCGCATACGAACCGTTTCATCTTCTACTCTGCTAACTGGCACCGACCTCATCCAACTAAATCCTGCCCCAACGTGTACAGACGTCAGCAAAGGAGAGACAAAATTTGGTCATTGATAAATTGATTGAGACCCTGCTTCCCCAGGGTGCAGTTCGACTTAAATCCCCTCATTTGCATGCTTTACCGCTCACTCAGATGCCCAGATTGGCAATTGATTAGTATATCCCGCAACACCACATGGGGCCGATTCATCGATCAAGCACATGAATAGGTGGGAACTACAGGAATGAGCACAGACGTGAATCAGTACATTCAGCGATAGAAGCTCCAGTGGGAGGTTTCTCTGGGAATTGGTAGAAAGGTAGTGGTGGGGGGAAAAAAATCAAGAAAATCTAAATAAATGTAAGATCCAAAGACAGAAATTGAGTTTTACTGTATATAAACATTCATGTAATTCATCCTTCTCCCCAAAAGTGGTGCTAGTAACTAATTTTAAAGGCCGTTGTTCAAGAGTGCTTTTGAATATGTGTTTGAAATCTTTAAAATCTTTGAAAGAGCAACATTTTTCTGTAACTTTGACACTTGACTGAGCATTCACTGACCTGTGAAGCTGTACACCTCCTAAACTTTCCCAACATCTTTCTTTGCCTTATCCATAATGCACACTACTACTACAACTAAACATTTAAGTTCAAGTTTTACACCTATACATTCTCTCATCAGCTTATTTAAACTCTAAAAAACAAAGACGTTTACAGCTAGTCAGGCTAGGCTAGGCTAATGCTTCATTTCTGGTTCTTCCCACCTTTCCCGTATACCTGTAATTGCACTACTGCCACCTGTAGGGCTCATTTTCCTCTGGCAAACCCTTCCATGTGCAAAATGGCACTGTATTGCTGCAGATGACCACACCACCATACAGTCTTGGTGTTATTACGACTCATTAGGAATGACAGATGACAGACCTCAGCTGTGTGTGAATTCTGTATTAGTATGGATTGAGTGACACTTGGATTTTCATTGGTAGCGACTGACTGGAGGTAGAGTAGAGGTCGGGCAGTTTGAAGATGAAGCTGGAGGGACAAGGTGTGGGTATAAACCAAGGAAAGACCCTGGAGAATATTCATGACTCTAGTGAAGGAGGACATGGAGGTGCTTGGTTTAACGGCATAGGAGGAGTAACGTTATTGCATGAGATGGAGGCAGATGATCCACTGTGGTGACCCCTGAGGAGGGCCAGCCAGGAGAAGAAGAACTAGATCAGTTTGGGTTGATTTCTTCCGAGCCTGGGTTGGTTTGCTGTTGAGATACTGATGTGTTCGGACTTGAACACTGATTGTTCATTTTTTTAAATTGAAGTAGGATGTTGTCTACCGTCTCTGTCACTGCCCCCCAACCCTGTTGCCCCGCGTCCCATCTCTCTAGCGTCAATTCTCTCTCTCTCTCTCTCTCTCTTCCTCCCTCTCTCTCCCTGCCTTAGACAGAAAGAGTGCAGTGATGGAGGGCACCTATGAATAATGTAGTGTTGTTATCACTCTGCTCTGGTTCCTTTTACAATGATTCAGTCTTAAAGCATCAAAAATTTACCAGGGCTTCTCTAACCATTAAAGGGAAGGGCTCCAGCAGAGGGCGAAGCCAGTAGCATCAACCGCACAACTTTCTACTTAAATGTCTGGGGGTTTTTTTAATCCAAACAGAGTACAATGGTTACAAAAACACCATTTTATGGTATTGGTTTGATTCCTAATTAATATTGACTGGTTCACAGTGGCAGCAGTGCAGTCATCACTTTATTCCACTCTACATCACTAACAAAAGCAACACAGGTCAAGAAACTCTTGAGGTCAGATGACGAGACAAATTGGATGTAAATATTTAAGCCGGGCTAATCAATTCTAATTGGAGAAGAGAGGAAGATAAATGGTTTCCATTGAAAATCCCAAATTTGTTTGTAAGAAATCCAGGAGCGAAGTTTCCAACTCATTTACAGGGAATGAAAACACAGCCGCTGCCAGTCCTGCAACTTCGATAGAATGGTTTGAATTTAGTGTGCTCGACCCCCCCCCCCATCCCTCCGCCCTCCTGTTCAGCTGTATCAGCAGCATTTCAATTGTACACTATCGATAAAGTGGCCTGTCCAGTGCATCCCTGCTTGATTGAGTTGGCCACAGCCTATTGCTACGGCCAGGTTCGAATCATTTAGCCTTACAGCTCTCAGTGACCGTGCTTGGTGGTCAATACGGCTTGAGGGCGGGTGTGTGTGTGTGTGTAAGTGTTTGGCAGGTCAGCCTATAATATCGGGAGAGCAATCCTATGGTTTAATACTCCTGAGGGCCTTGGACTTATTAAGGCGCAGACGCAGAGAAAGAGAAAGTGAAAAAGTGTAATCCAAATGCAAACACATGCAGCTGCATCTCTGTTTACTGGAGCACACACACACACACACACACACTCACACTCACACACACGCTCACGCACACTCTGTAGATCCAAACCGTACAAGTCCAGTCATTACTGTGATGAGAGTGGTAGCTCGTGAGGGCTCATGATATCTGTCTGAGTCCCAAAGGGAAACTGTTGATTGCTAATAGTTATGTAGCTGCCATTTTCTCCCATCACGATGCACTAAAGGCCCATCTCACAGCCTCCTCATAATGAGATCAGACATACAATGTCTGTGTGGGGGGGATGTGTGTGTGTGTGTGTACGGCCAGGTCTTTACATTTGTGATTACTGTATATTACTCTTCCTGTCAACATCAATGAGAACAGCCAATACAACTGTCTCCTTACAACTATTGTATCCAAAACTCCAGTGTATCCCATCCCTTTGTTGCGAGAGCCTATTAAAACACATCAATAGGTCACACGGTTTAAATGTGTAGTGCAATCATTACGGCGACTCTGCACAATGCAGTTCAATTTAATTTAATCTCAAACCATGCTGGCTCAAATACTTAAGGGTCCATCGAGTTGGTCCGCCTGCTCGTTCACCGCTGGAAGAAGCCGCCTGAAAACAAACAAACTTTTGTCTCTTCCTCTTAAACCTAGTATTGGACCAGTAGTTTTTCCTGGCACCAGCAGCACAAACACAATAGAGTGCAACATATATCCATTATTTATTATGGCATATATAGTGTTAATATAATCATTATTTTTACTATGCACTTTTATTATAGGACTCTATGGCTTTTTAAAGCAGCTCCCCAGTGACATTTATTTTTTACTCATTTTGCTAAAGTCTGAGAGCTTAGCTGTGCTTTAAAAAAGGCAGCGAGTAAAGCATGATTGTTTTTCAAAATAAAACACCACACAACATAATGTAAATAACCTAAATCTTTTTTTTTATTATTTGGGCTGGTACCAAACAATCCTGGTACTGATCCACTGCCCAGCTGCTCTGCAATTCTAATTCCAAACATAAAAGTAACTAAATGAACACTTTTTTGTACAGATAGTCATTAGTAAATAAAAGCTAAACAACTGGAGGGCAATAAATAAAGCATCAGAACTAAATATAAACAGTGTAAAGTACATGAGTATCTAAAGGCAGTTCTACTTTAGATACTCTAAATACAAGGTTTTCATCCAAAACCGCCGATTACCAGGTGACAAGATATCTTTTATACCAGAAATGGAGAAGAACATGGTGAGGCCATTTTAAAAATTAAAAACAGACGTGGCTCAGACCTTGTGAATTCCACTCCACCTGCAGAGACTCTGCATTGCAAATTTTATGGCCCTTTTTGGTGGTGCCTAAGTTATTTACATAAGTCAAAGTTTCCTCTGCAGTACTGTATCTCTGCGCAGCTCCACTGAGGTGGTAAACATATGGAAATACTGGTATGAAGGTTAATGTGATGTAACACGTATCTCCGATGCAAGTACAAAGGATTATCTTCCAGGTATTTCTTTTGCGTTAAAGGACGCAAAAACATTCAAATCGTTGCACAAAGGTAGAAAAATGCAAATGGTACAATTGGATTATTTGACTTTACACATTGTAACAAAAAAACAAAAAAGCACTTGCATTAGAGAGGCGTCTTCACGGGGGGTGTGTGAATTCAAACACACACACTCATGCTTGCATAGTTTTTAATCCATGTGTGCGCGACACTACCTTTAACGTGTCTTCTTCCGCTGGGTGCGCCGGCAGTGTCGGTGGCTTTGTGCCGGGGTCTGATTGAATCGGGCACACAGGCAGATTTACATATGTTTGCCATTGTTACGGGGTTTAGTGAATATCATGTAGCAAGGCCTAGAGGGAGCTGGCAGCCAGCGGACCTGCGACACACTCTGAATCCTAAACAGTTTCTCCTCTACACCAGCACTCTACATGAACATGATTCTCTCTCTCCCTCTCTTCCTCTCTCTCTCTCTCTCTCTCTCTCTCTCTCTCTCTCTCTTGTGCTGCCTTTCTTGTTCAAGCTATCATCTCACACACATCCACTGACTCTAGTTTCCACGCACACACATACACATACACAGGGTTGGATCGTGGAGTGTCCCCGCTTGGCCAGCGAGGGACTGGGAGTGTCGGCCAATCTCTGCTCAGCCATGTGTTAAATTAGATTCCGTTGCCTCTCTGTCAGACCTCTCTCTCTCTCCCTCTCTCTCTCTCTTGTTCCTTTTTTTTTCCAATGTGTGTGTGTGTGTCTCACACATAACTCACTCACAGTGACTGGGTCACTGTCACATGCGCTAATGTAGCAGGACCATTCTTAGGTAGAAAACAGAAACTAAGTATGTGGAATCCTGGTGGCCGATCTGAGGAGCAGCACAGGCCTGAGCTGAATTGTATTGAATTGAATTATTCTCAATGGGAAAGGGAACGCTGCAGTTGTTACATGGAGCACTCTGATCTCCGGGATAAAAGCAAACGGGGAATTAGTGGCTCCGCAGCAAGAAAGGCTTCAATTTAGTCGACGTTGCATATGCAGTGAAGAGTCAAGACTCATTCATTGTGGCAAATTGAGTAGCAAATTGAGACAATGCATTCACTTATGGCAAACAGCAATTGGAAATGTACCTTTAAGTTGATTTGAAATGCAAAATGTTTCAAACGACCCGTGAGTGTGTGTGTGTGTGTGTGTGTGTGTGTGTGTGTGTGTGTGTGTGTGTGTGTGATCCAGATTGCTGTAATCACAGCATCACTACAGCCCAGTTATTCTGGATTGACACAGACAAGATGTAAAAATAAATGCAGAAAAAAGGCAAACAAAAACATAACTCTATTTTGTGTGTGTCCCTGTATTTTCTTCTTCTTCTTCTTCACATCCACCATTATTACAGTGCGTCACTGGCTGCACACAAACAGAGGACACTGTACCGCTGAGGGTGGCTGTGTGTGGGGCTTGTGTGATGATCCGAGGCATCTCTGCCCAGTTGAGGGCTTGGATAATGGTTAGTTGGGGTTGAGAGAAGCCCTGGGCTATTTTGGAAAAATCGCTGAGGAGAAAGGAATCAATATCAGACATACACCCACTGTGCAGCCCTGTGTGTGTGTGTATTTGTGTGTTTGTGTGCACGTGTGTATTTACGAGTGTAAACCTTTCAACTACCCCTGCAATAAATTAATCTCTTTCTTCTGTCTAATCTTCCCCACAAATAAACAAAACAGTCAGCCGTAAATTAGCCGACAAATCTTCTGTTTCCTTTCAACCTCCCTGCTGATGCTGGCTTCCTCCTCCGCTCAAGACATCACAGGTCAATACTCAAACCAACTACTGGGTTTTTTTCCCTCTGTATCATATTTTTTTGGCAATTAAAATAGGCGGCAACATAGAAACGATTCATGAGGTGAAGGCTAGTTTTCCTCTGTCAGGGTGGGAGACATTTTCAGTTTGATTCTCTCTTTATTAATTAACTTCAGAAATAATAGCAGAGGTTTTTCCAGATGCACAGGAATCGATTGGTGGCGAAAAAAGAAACAGATTAATTCTGATCCGAATGAGAAAAACAAGAAGAGAAAACAGACTTGTTTACATCAGGGAGGAGTGAGACAAGGACGTACGTAAGACACGAAAGCATCAGGGAACAGGAGGACAAAATGCAATGACAACAGAAATAAACAAGAAACTCAACAAGAAATAACCCTGAAACAGAATTCAGACCTAGCAAAGGAAAACTAAAAATCTAATTTGAAAAGTGAAAAAAAATATTAGGACATTTTTTTTAAAAAAAGCCTAAATGAATAAATAATCTAGAAGACTAAAATGAACCCTTTAATGAAACCTTTAAATTTAAACCAATCTAAACCAAACCTAGAATGGACTGCAGCGTCTTTTTGGGCTGAACTGTCTGGTGGGGGAGCAATCTTAGGGGAGCGCTGAAAGACGTAACATGAAGAAACTTAAATGGGGCAGTCACTGTGAGGAGCATGACTCCAACTGCTGCAGCGTTTGCATCGATGCCACGCCTTCTTTAACCCAGTCCACGGTAGTTTCCTAAACTCAACCGCTATGTTTTTTTTCTTCTTTGTCTCAACCAGCAACTCTGCTTCAGGAAATGAGCAGCAGCTCAAACCCCCTCACTCTGCACCACGGCAGGGTGCTTTGTTTTCCGCGACCTGTCCGTCCACTCCGACCTCCCACCTCTATGACAACACCCACCAACTTCCTCTTTCCTTCACTCCCGTCATTATTACCACAGCTGCTAGAGGTTTGCCGAACAATAAAACCTGACTATGGATCATAATAAGATGATTGCACCGCTGACCTGTGAGGTCACTTTTTAGGGGAGGACATTCTCCTCTAACTCGCATGAAGTAATTTCGGAGATAGACGGGTGGCTGATGTGGAGAGATAGATGGGGGGTGGAGAACGAGAGAGAGAGAGAGAGAGAGAGAGAAATGGATAGTATGATTTAGCTGATAGGAGAAATCATTTACCAGCGCAATTTGTCGACAAGGATCTGGGGATGTCTCAGTGTGTCAGCGCCTCAGTCACTTTGATTGATGATGGATATTCACTGACTCTCTCTCTCTCTCTCTCTCTCTCTCTCCCCTTCTTTCTTTCCCATTCTGTCTCTGTTTCTCTCTAAACCTTTGGTGCCTAAACCCCAGCAGGGCAAACTGCTCCTGCCTTAGCGTGTGTGTGTGTGTGTGTGTGTTCATGTGCATGTGTGATGTATCGCACTTCACCTCAAGATTGGGGCATATTAAAGTGGGAAAAAAATCCATGTGAACCTTTTTCCCTGCAGCTCTCACTTCACACCTTCTGCTGCCATCATTTAACTTGACCGTCTTTGTTCATGGCTCACCGGAGGTGTGTGTGAGTGTGTACTTGTGTGTTGGTGTGGTTAGGTTATGTGCTCGCCTTCAGCATGTGTCTGTATGTGTGTGTGTCTGTGTGTATTTACCAGGTGGGGCCATCTATCAGCTGGGGTCTTTATCAATGCTGTGAGGCACGGGGGCCCATCGATGAGGCTCCTTGTTTTAGTGAAACTCTGCCCCAGGCCACACATCCACCCAGTGTGGATTCTAAGATGAACAGTAAGCACAGAAATCACACCAGTGTCTACGTGAGGGCAGAACACAGCAAAGAGTCTGAGCACTGAAACTACTGTGGACTGGACAAGACCACTGTAGAAAAGGTTAGCTTTGGCTAAAACAGGAGAAGAAGTATCCAGTTTGGCTTCTGTTGTGGAGTAAAAGGTGGTTGATTTAGGCCGGAGACTCACTGTTGTTATTACTATAATGCAGTTTTTCAAAAATGGGTACCCGACCCCACCTAGGGTCGACTTAAATTCAAATGGGGTCACCTTAATTTTTTTTGTGAATATATTTTATATAAAATTATGATTAAAAACACCACCCTGTGTACAGTAATCTGAGCCAAAAACAGTTAGCTGGAGTTAACCAACCAAAACTGTGAAGTAGAAAAAGACAAATAAGACTTGGCATAAAGCTGAGCTTATTATGAGTTAGCTGCAACACAAAAAATTTAACAGGAAATATGTGTTGAATTTTTTGTCTATTTCTTTATTGTTGAATGCTGGTTAATGCTGGTTAAAGGCCTCTTGCAGTGTTAGCTGGAGGTGTGTTATACAAGAACTTGACACCAAACATGGATTTTGTGGGATAAAAAAAAAGGCCCAGAACTGTTTGGTCTTGATTTGTTGCCTGTGTTTCCAGTGGTTCTGGTGTAAGGCCGATGAGTGGACTTGTTAATCTCTGCTTCTCGTTGACTAAACTTTTCTAAAAGCGTTGCGTGTGTCTGAATCTAATAAGCACAGCAGATTCCCATTTCATTTTTTGATGACTTGACTTGTTTGCTGATGGAGATTTTGCGTTTCTTCATTTGTATGTAAAGTGAGTAAATCCTAAATTGAGCTGAACACTTTTCAGTCCGGGGAGTCGGCAATGACTCTGCCAGGAACGACGTGGCTACAGCCAGTGAGTCATCGGCAAACTGCTTTGTTATGCTCGACACCATCAATCTCCATGCATAAGAATAGCCAACTTCAATAGCAATATTGATCAGAGAAACCTTTGGAAACAGCTAAGGTCAGAGCCTCGTCCCACCTCGAAAAGTTGCAGTGATTGATTTATAAATTTTGGGGGTGCAGGCAATCTCTATCGTTTTAATGCAGTGCAGAAAAAATGATGTGCTAATATGTCAAATTGAGTCATCATCAATTTGAAGAAAGGAACCTCTGACAGGAATGTAAATTTAAAGCAGCCTGAACAAGGGAGATAGTATAAGAAGAATAAAGGCGAGGAAAAAGTGAAGTGAAAATGGATGAAAGTGGGATTTTCTTAAAAAATGTAGCTTCCTTTTTAAAAGATTTGTTTGGTTTTTATGATATTTTATGTGACAATTTTCCAATCAAATGCAAATTTTTTGAATATTTGCAAATGTTTGTCAGTGGTTTATGTTACACTCACAACAACATCTTAAATTCACAGTCTTTCTCACTCACTGAAGCTCTTATGTTCTACTTTTTTTCAAATTTCACCCGACATGTTATTGTAACTCAGACGATGAGCGTGGATTAAATTAGTCATTTTTACAGCACGTCATAAACATAGCGCTGGGACTGTCAAGGATTCCCCTTCAATCAGAACTGACCTTTCATTGACTTGTAAAATAAAGAAAACAATAAAGGAATCATATTTCTTAAAAGGTTGACATTTTGTCTCTAATTGATACTCGAGAAACGTTAGCAACAATGTCAAGGCCTGAAGCAGCAACTGTTGTGTCTCCTGTACTTTTTAAATTTTAGTTTTCCACTTTTTCTTTGAAACCCTTTTCCAAATGTGACAAAAGTCAAAGTACAGCGTGATGGGGTTTTTTTTGTTTGTTTGTTTTTTGGTGTGCTTTTAAACAATAACCTGAATTGAGCCAAAAATGTTTAAGAGACACTTTAAGGCTAAAACTCTGCCGTCGTAGAAAGACACACGACACGATGAAAATAAAAACTGAAAAGAGTTCTCACTCTCAGCCAGTCTCTTTTAAGCTTTTGGCTCAGTTGTAAAAGTGACAGATTTGCAAAACAGTCAAAGACAGATTGAGGGAAAAGAACCAAACCTGACGTTTTCACATCATCCCAGACAGGATGGTTGATGACAATGAAGAATCCACAGAGTTTCAGACGTTTTGACAGGCACTTAAGACTCAGCCACACTTCTCAGGTGTTAACAAAAGCTGCGTAAATTCTGCTCTTGCTGCTCTTCTGTCCATCGTCCTGAGTGCCAGGACGGACACGTTTACCTGTGTTTACTTTGTGATTCTTTTTCACTTTGTCAGTGAACTCATGGCAGTTCTTTTGTCACTTTTGTCTCAGTAGTTCTTCGTTAAAAATCCTTCCAGGAAGAGTTAACTTCTTCTCCTTCTTTACAGTGTTTTGGTCCATGGTTCTAATCTGTTGGTTTCTCTTTGCCCACCTCCCCACCTCTGCCCACTCAGGGTAACCAAGAGGCCCCAGCTCCTCCTGAAGCCATGGCCCAGCCCTTCCCACCAGCCCAGTACCCCGCTCCACCACAGAATGGGATCCCTGCCGAGTACGCCACGCCCCACACCCACCCGCCAGCCGACTACACAGGACCCAGCACGGTGGCAGAGCACGCCCTGACCTTGTACACGCCAACACACACACACAGTGAACAGCCGGGAACTGACAGCAACACCCCCACCCTCACAGCCACCACAGTAACGGTGAGTCTGGACTTGACACTGTGAAATTAGATGGAGCTAAATTCCACTGGACTCACTGCTGTCTTTACATTTATGAGATTAGATAGAGCTTCAGGATTCTTTTTTTTTTTCTTTTGATATTTAGATTTTCTTTGATTATTCCAGATGGATGATCAATATTAGCCCAGGGTGGGAAAGTGTGTGTGTGTGTGTGTGAGAGAGGGGGGCTCTTGCTTGGGTTTTCTGAGTGAGTTGCTTATTTTCAAAGGTTAAGCTATGCTGCTGGTCAGTATTGGTATTGCTGCCAATCCAGGCATTTTGAGGTAAAAAATAAAAAAAAATTCCTCATCAACCCTTTTCTTACCCAACCCCCCACTCTAATTACACTCCTAACACATCCAGTATATTTAAGGACATCAGTAAAATATATTAAATTAAAAAATAAGCTGAAATAAAGTAAAGGATTTAACTTTTTATTTTTCACATGGATTTTCTTCATAAAGTACCCTTGAACATTACCACTGGTTTTACATAGAGCATTAATTGCGTTTGGTAGCAATAGTAGTAGAAACAGTGGCACGTTTCAAATATTGATTACATTATATATTCAAAAGAAGATTTAAACCAAAGATTTACACCACACTTTAATAGTTGATTGTGTAAATACTGTTGTTCTTTTCTTGTTTGATGTTTCTTTAGTTCCGGGGCGACTTATTTGAGGTTCGCTCACTTCTCTGTGCTCAGCCCAAAGGCGTTTGTAGAGGATGAGACACAGAAAAGAAAGCAGGGAACAGGGAGTGAAGCGTCTCCCGCTCACTCTATGACTGCCTCTCTGAAGTTTCTTTTTGTTTTTTTTAACGCTATACTTCACACAAGTTGAATCCTTGAACTGTTTTTTTAAGTGCATCCTGTGAACTTTAAATACAAAAAAACCAACAAAGTAAATGAGAATGAGATCATGTGAATTACATAGAATGAGAAGAGAAGAATAGTCATTGGGATTCTACTGGAAGATCACGCAACTGCATGAATGCAGGGCCATGGACACACACACGCGCACACACAAACTACACACATGCAGTGCTAAAAACACCACAGTTAACTGCAACACCACTTGTCTGTGGTGAAGGAGACTTGAAGCTGACAGGCCCAATAAGATTAGATCATGCTGCGGAGGTATGGCAGTGTATAGACACTGATGGTGGAGGTGGGGGGACAGTGAGGGGGGTCCAACACCAGAAGACATGGTACAGTCAGCATTACTGGGAGTGTTTTACAGTCACTGCGGAGAGTTTGTCACAGGCTATAATTGTTACTGTCAAGAGACATAGTTGCTGGAGGATAAAGGAAAGAGACACCACGCATACTTCCACCGCCGCATAAGACACACACTACATTTATTGTCAGAAAATACACTGACAGAGCAATATATCAGGTTGATGCTGTGTTGGGTTTTTTGACTAACAAGACGAGGTCAGAACCCAGTATATAGATGAATACGGTCCAAATCCATCGTCTGCCAAAAAGGCAGCGGCTGCGCTGTGTCTTTTTTGGCCAGATTTACTTATAGGATGATCACTCACAGAGAGAAAGGAGTTCATTCATGTCTGTGTCAGCTACCATGCGGCTAATTGAATGTCAGAAATATATATTTGAAACCAAAGTACCCAGACAGAACCTGCGCCTCCCCTGTCCTCACCTCACTCACCAACCTGGAATATTTTCTCCTCAAAAGAACTTTAGGTTCAAGCTGGAGACCAAGGCCTGTCTACTTCTCCTCCAGGTTTCACATAATGAAAGACAGTAGACACTATTTAATAAATAAAAAAAATAGTTGTACTGCACTGTGGGTATTTGTCCGTCACTCTGTGTCTGAGTGATAAAATATAAAGGAAGAATCATTAGCTTTGTGTAAAAAGCACTCAAAATGCCAACTGTTTTTTAGTTCTGTGCCAAAACATTCCAGGACACATTTGATATTAAATTTGGTCTTTGCATGATGAATAACATTTTTTTTTATAAACCCAAATTCACGGAACACATTTGTCTCAGTACAGTTTGAAACAAGAACTGAAATTAAACTACAAATATTCTTCTAAAAGCCTTATTTAACAGGGGAAATGGAGGGATGGATATGAAGTCAGTGTTTAAACTAAATTCAAATTAACAATAGCAGGTAAGGCAGGAAGAAAGTCACACACAGTTAGTTTTGGCAACAGTGGAGAGAAAAAAAAGCCCTTTTAATAGGACAAAATCTCCAGCAGATCCACTCGGCAAAAAAAGAGAGAGAGGGGGGAGAACTGGGGAAGACAGATTCATGGGGAAGAAAATGTTTTCATTGAAAACATCGAAACAAAATTCCAAATGAACCATTAAACTTCAGATTCCAACTTTTTGTTGAATATAATTTTTTTGTGATGATGACATTTTGCTGCTGCCTGGACAGGTAACAGCTGGGAGCTGGGATTAACTAATTAATAATCCCTGTCTTTGTTTGGAGAACGTCTGTGGTTCTAACACACAGTACATTGTCTGAACAGACGACTTCATTTTAGTCCCTTTTCAGTGAAAAACAAAAGGGTCACAGTTGTGAATAGCCCTCGTCTTCCACTCTGACACAGAGTCGGGAACACAGTTTCAGCGTCTCCTTCTTCTGCTGCTGCCTTAATGAGGACTATTCTAATTTGTCGTCCTTCGGTGTAATGGACATGTGTCACTTCATCACCGGGTAAACCCGTGAAATAAACAACACTTTTGACCCAACAACTGTTTTGTTGATTTCTGGAGAGAGGTCTGAGCCCGTCCCCTCTGCTGGACCTGATAGCTAATAGCATACGATTTCTCATCTGATTGCTTCTGTTATAGGCCTGCGGAGGCAGACCGCAGTCGCACTGCTGAGCTCAGCAAGTAGCACACACACACACACAGACGGACGGGAGAGACACACCAACACATGCTCCCTCATGTGGGAGATCTCACTGGTTTAGGGCAGTTTGGGGGAGATTCAAGCTGTTTGTGTGCATGTCGTCTTTGTGTACACAACCTTCCACGATGCAGTAATCACTTCCATTAGAAGATCCAATAATTGCGGCTCAAGCTTTTCCTTCAAATCACGTTTGTTTTTTCATCTCAGCTCTGATGCAACAGTATTTACTGAATGGTAAAAAATAAATGATTATTTACAGATTTGTCGAGGTGCTTTGTTGATCGGGATAAGTCACTTGACGACGTTTCGTGAATTCAAGTGGTGCATAGATAAATTTGTGTATTAAGGAGTGTGTGTGTTTATCTTAATGACACACAGTAAACTTGTTTTTTACCCACCTATCTTTTCCTCTACTAATCAGCACTTAGCCTCATTGCATTTTTAATTTTTCATTCTCTCCCTCTCTCTCCTGAATGCAGCTCTCGACTGCACTTACGTCAGCGACCAGGCAGTTTTAGGTCATTATCATTACATACCAGTGGGGTTTGTGTGTGTACCTGCCCCCCCCCAATGCATACCTCCAGCCTACAGAGATATAATTCATCATGTAAATGCTCATACCTTCGACTGGGCCACGAGCACAGAACGTTCTGTGTACGTTCACATTCACGCAGGTCATGAATCCTCCAGTCTTATGACAGAAGCAGCGGGGTTTAAAGTTTATTCAGAAGTTTAGTTTCAGCGAAACTTTTGCTTCTCTCACAACTGCAGGGAGAAGAAGAGTTTACACAAACAAGTCAAGAAGTGGCAACAATTATGTCCTTGGACATTTTTGAACCGGTCTCACCCAAAATAAGTGCTGACAAAAACACACCTTCTCAAAAACAGTGAAGCCACACAGTGAACTGTATTCCAACATATCCTTAATATAAAAGGAAGTAAGAGGACAAGTGATCTTGTATCTCCGAACTAAAAGTAAAAAAAAAAAGAGAGAGGGTGTAGGAAAAGTGAAGGATTTCTGTTCTTGGTTTAACAGGAGGGAGAACGTAACGTGGTCTTGAACTTTAACATGCTCTGACATGTTTTTCCGCTCTCCACGGTTATGAAGTGGAGTTATCTGACTCACCATCTACCTGTCAGCTCCATCCAGTCCGAGGATTTATCTCTGACCTCTCTCACCACCGCACGTCGGCACCTGGCCGGCTGTTTTTAGTTTTGAGGAAAAACTCTCCAGACAGTTGTATGCGTAAACCTCCAGAGATTAACAGTTTCACAGAAGCTTCACACCAACAATCTCCTTCTATTTCCACACAATTTTGATGCATTTCTGTGTTGACATATGACTTGTTAAATGAAGAGTGGCAGACAGGGACGGGCTCAGTTGTCTGAGCACAGTGGGGTGTCTGTACAGTGGAATAGAAATTCAGTGGTTCTTCTTAATGAATCAATTCATCAAGATGGGACATTTCAACAGCAGCAACTCTAAAATGATCAAACCTTGGTTGAGATCCAGTGCTTTACAATTAAAAAAAAAAAATTACACAGAAAAACATGTTGAAAACTTGTCTGCTCAAAACAGACATGTTCAAAGTGAGTGCAGCAAGACGACTGGCTCCTGTGGCAGACATGGTGCGCCGCTGCTGAGGACTGGTGACGAGCAGCTGATTGCACCAGTGACACCCAGAGAAATGACAGC
The DNA here is from genome assembly GCF_000523025.1 of Cynoglossus semilaevis. Taxonomy (NCBI): domain Eukaryota; kingdom Metazoa; phylum Chordata; class Actinopteri; order Pleuronectiformes; family Cynoglossidae; genus Cynoglossus; species Cynoglossus semilaevis. The sequence continues at coordinate 8,389,453 of NC_024314.1, forward strand.
TGTGATTAGAAAGTGTGGAGAAGCAGAAAAGTGAGAGACTAAAAAACTTTGATCGGTTCTTGCAACACAGTCATCTTCCTGACCGGACCGATGCCAAAGCTTCATTACAGCCAATTAGCAGTTTTAATGCTGGGCTGATCACAGTGAGCCAAGTCTACTTTTTATTTATCAAAGCAGTCGTTTCTCTCTCAGGAGCCACTGATTTAATAATAGCTGTATTTTGTCACATTGTAAATTCTACTGCGTGTTGTATGAGGGTTCAACAGTAGCCTGCAATAATAAAGGCATGAAGTGGACCGACTTAAAGAGGTTCGTCTGCGGCAGCGACTTTCACTTCCGCTGGTGCCAGCGCTGCTCAATATTAGCGGGTCTGAGTTGAGGGTTTCTAACAGGTGGCCATTTTCTGCAGAAGTGCTGTAGCAGTTTAATGCAAGTGCTGCGTTGACTTGGAATGTACAGTTTGGCAACGTCCACCATAAATCTGGCCAATATGAATTTATAGTGTACATACCAATAAACAGTGCACTTTGGAAGCAGATCATTTAAATTGTTGGACTGAAACCAACTTAAATTAATTGACTTGTTTACTCGAATGTTGCTGATTCTGACGATAGCAAGTCAACTTTGGTTGGTTTGCAACATGCAAGACTAAGACTGTTGCTAATGCTGCGGCGTTAGCATTAGCAACTGTCATCACTGAGACTTTTGAAGCCACTTTTGACTGTAAGACAGTGGTTAACCAATTGAAGAATACTAAACTAAAATCAACAACTTGTCTTTACTTTTTTGGGTTTTCACAAATCTACAGTGGGTTTTTTTCTTGTATTATTTTATAAATATGAATTAATATTTTATGACTTCTCACTCTTGTTATCTGTATAATGCTGGATTTTTTTTTTTTTTTTCTCTAACCGCAGCAGGCAGAGGAGGCTGTACAGACGGAGGGTTCCCAGCAGCTCCACCTGCAGCCCAATGACTCATCTGGGAAGCAGCAGCCTAAGAGGTTACATGTCTCCAACATTCCTTTCCGCTTCCGAGATCCCGACCTGCGGCAAATGTTTGGGGTAAGATAATGTGATAATGAAAAACCAAATCAAATAATGAAAGACAGCAGCAGGAAGGGAGAGATAATTCACTGCATCATGGGAGTTTCCAGCCTCCCATGATGCAGTGAATTGGGCCTACAGCAGCATGACAAAGGGAAAACTCATGTTTAACTAATTGTTGGCTTTATTTAAATGTGATCATCTTTCTTTCCTGGCTCTCAAACAAACGTTGTTTGTTTTTAATACAACAAAGGTGAGCGTGGCGTCGTCCCTCATTTCAATGTCGCCACCAGTTGGATTACAGGAATGACTCACATGCTGGCATCATTTGGAATTGGAAGCAGACATTACTTTGGTTGTCCATCAACGCTGTTGTCCACTTTGGCTCATTAAATATACAACATGCCAAATAATCATAATGTGATATTAAGAAGCATCTAGAAGATGAATGGCCGTCGCTAAAGTTTAAACAATGTTAGAATTGAAGTGAGGGCTGAGGTCACGCTCATGCAGTTCCACCTGGTGAACACAAATGAGCTCCATCCAAATTCCTAATTTTCGTTGTGTGATTGTTGACAGACATTTTTGGCTCTTGTTGTGTTCATCTTCAGACTGGCTCTGTGTGGTTGCGTCTGGATTTAGTGCAGGCATAATTGTTACCAGGCCTCGTTTTAGAACACCTCACACATTAGTCTTACATACGGTGAAATTATGTTGCAACAGGGGCTCTCTCCCTGTGTCAAAAACCAGTTTCTTAATGCAAACACCAGACCAATCACAGAGGAGTAACTGACTCCCAGTGATTCAGAATCTGAGGCACGTGTTTGGAAGTTTTAAACGACAGCAGCAGCAGCAGCAGCAGCAGCATTATTATTGGAGGCCATAAGAGCCACGTTGACAGCAGCATGTGCAAATGATGCAGCAAAATGCAGTGACAAAGTACAATTAGCAGTGAGCATCACCTCAAATATAACGGTTATTACAACAATCTCCGGCGTGTAAAGTGGAAAATAATTCACACCTTTATCTCTGTTTGCCCCCCAACCTGCAGCCTTAAGTGGACTTTGGAGAGTTTAGTAATAATGCTTATATTCTCTTCTCCTTATGTGGGCAAAAGAAACGTGAAATGTGTAGGCCAGTGTATAATACAACAAGAAGAAATTTATTTTTTTTATGCAGCACCAACTCTCAGCCAATATTAACAAACACACACACACACACAGACACACACACGTTCTCACACCTGTTTGTACATCATCGGAGCAATTTAAAGGTTCAGGGTCTTTTCCCAGTTTGTGGCGTTCATATGCAGCAGGAGGAGGAGGCAGGGTTCAAACTACTGACCTGAGGAAAATGCAGCGATACAACGCAGCAATTATGTGATTTACAGAACATTTTGTTTCAGCCGTGCTTATCTACACGGTTAAACAGCGCTGCCCCCATCATCCCTCTGTTATTGGAGTTTTTGGCAGTCCCTAACCCAGGATGCGGGAACAAACGTGAGATGCATAATCTGTGTAAGTGTGCAACACAAATCTCTAGTTTAGGAAAAGTTTTGCTTTTTTTTCTACTACTGTAGCCAGTGGCAGGGTTATAGTCACAGTCTACTGGCGGCAAATGTGGGTACAAAACATCTGAAAATGGAAACCCCCAGAGTTTAATTATCTGTCTCTGTGGAAACCTAATTCAAAGAATGGTTTTTCCATGTCACACTTTTTCACATAATAATTTTTATATATATATATATATTTTTTTTTTTACCTCTGTACAAAGAAGAAAAAACTTCTGGCTGGGCTTAGATCACAGTGTCAGCCCAGTGCAGTTGTACATCAAAACCAACAAAGAATTAAGAGCAGAGCTGAACAAAAGGTAGACGGCAAAAACGAGTAAATCTGTACGAGCAGGAGTCTCTGGGAAAGTCAGGCTACATCTCAGTCAATTTATAACATCTTTAACCTTTTCTTCAAGAGTCTCAATTTCACCTTTCTGGAAATTGTAAAATAAATAAATGAGGTATATTTCCAGTTGGCTAAACTAGGTTTCAGCTTAGAGAAGAATTATGCACATTATTTTATACTAGCCTATTAAGAGCTGAGTTGTGAACGTCGATTTTTCTCTACTTTGCTGTCTAGCAATATACTTGAATCCGTAGCTTGCTACAGAGCTAACTGTCGTCATGCCTAGCTACAGATTCACCCACCTACCAAGCTACCTTGCTACTGTTGAAGTTATATAAAATTTGAATAATGGCTTCTGGAAGCTGGAGGTTTTTCAGCAGTAGATACTGGAGGTACTGACTACCGTACACACTGTTTTTCCAAGTGGCTTGAAAATCCCAGGAAACCCAGTCTATCAGATTATTTTGCAAACAGGTGAATATGTGCACTAATGAGTGACCTGCGTGTGCGCCACCTGCTGGAGCCCAGTGTTAGCGGTCACTGCCAGGAGCTTTCCTTACTTGTCACTTAAGAACAGCAGCTGTGGAGGTTTTATGATCCATTGTGTTTTGTAGCAGTTTGCTGGTAGAGGATGGACGAGGGTTGTCACAGCTCTCACACACAACCACACGCAGTACAAACTCTCTCACACACCACTTTCTCTTCTCCTCCCTGTTAATGGTCCGGCTTTAAGGATTAATGGTTGTGGGCAGGGCAGTCGTACCGCAGTTGAGATTCCATCTGGGCTCTGCTTTCGCCACAATGGACTCCAGTGGCATTTTCCTGCGTTCACTTAAAATGGGACTTGAGAGCAACTGACTCAATTTTCCAATACGTTTCTGCTAGACTACCGCCACAATGCAAACAAAGGCAATAGCTGAGACATTATAGCAAATGGAATTCTGTGTCATTTCGGCAAAAGCCGTAATAGAAAAGCAATATGAGAGCATTAAACAAAGCCATATAGAGAAGTTCAATCAAAGGTGATGCTGCCACAAGCTGGAGGTCTGTCTCTGAGAATTACACAATAATACACAATAACACTTGCTCGCACACCTCTGGAAATCGAGCGCAGGACACAGAATTAAAGCCAGATTGTCGGGTTTGGCGGCGACAGAGATGCACATACGAGACAGGAAAAAAGCGCAACGTTGTAAAGAAATAAAACTGGGTTCATTACCCAAGCTTATTTGAGTTTAATTCATAATTAGAAAAACACATTTGGAAGGAAATTACTAGGCCAGGGAAGAGGGTTTTAATGGTGGAATGATAATTGGCATTCACAGCAACACTTCACTGATTCAATTCTACCATTCTCAAGATGTGGCTGAAATCTGTAATCTCGGTCTCCACCTCCAATCATTCCCTGGGACTGGATACTAATGTTGGTTTACCTGCACGTCCATCGGCGATGTTAATATCTGCTCTCTCCAAACAGAGTGGAATCCAATTCCAGTCCTCGCGGTTTGACATGAATTTGTCTGTTTCGGGGGCTTTATTACGTGCTTTGTCGTGGTTTCTGATGTATGGAATCTTACCGCCTATCGCTAGGTCTGAACCCAGTTTTGCCGATGCTGCACCTGCAGGAGCCCGCTCATTTAACCCCAAACAAAAGTGAAACTTCACACGCTAATATGCAGCACTGCTGCCGTCCCTGGAGCCTCAGCTGTGTTTAATTAATAAGCAAGCACTTAGTGAGCCTGCTGCAACAGGGTCCTCACGGTCATATTCCCAGTGGTAGGGGTCCAGATGAGTCATTAGACATTGCGCACATATAGTCGCGGCGAGTGTGTAGCACAAACGCATGTATCGTCAGTATCTGCGCGTGCACGTTTGTGGTGAGGTGAGCACCAGGGGTTGGATTCTGCGCTAATGGAGTTTTAATGACACCTACTCCTGCCTAATCACCTCTTCTTGAGGCTTCCAGCATTCCAGGTAACCCGATGTGTTCCCAGCTTGGGAATTCTTTTTAATGTCTCCCGTTCATGGCTACACTCTCATTTGCCTCGCCAATTATTCCATAAGGCTCCACTCTAACCAGCCCTGCCTCGGAGGAGGCAAGGTGTAATTATAATCTAAAAACCTGCTAATTTACACCTACATATCACCACAACATCAGAGTCATTTTGTACTGAGTGGGTTGTTAGAAAAGCTGTGCTTTGCCATTGTTGTGTCCCTAAGTAATGTGAGCAGGTTTGCGTTGATTAAGACAATTATGATGTTTGGAATAAAGCGGGACAGTCATAAAAATATATTGATGTGTTTATCGTTGTGCGCCGTTATGAATGCAAGATTGTCCATTACATGGCATGTCTTCACTATTGACACACTATAATTATTGCACAAAGACCAAAGGTGCCTCATTAATTATGAAATATAATTTAATATACAAGTATATGGAGAGTGTTTGAATTTTAATGTTGTTTGAATATTGGATACTGTGCTTAAAATATTTCTGTGCAACTGGTGTTTCTGCTGCAAAATAGTAACTCATGTATTCTCTGATTAATTATAAATGTTAAAAAAAATTATTCTGATAAAAGTTGGCAAATTTCAAAACTATTTACTGACAATACAGTTGTTCCCTACAACAAAAACAAACAAAAAACGACCTTCTTACCAAAAAATAGTTGAGAAACTCATCAGTGAAGATAAAGGAATTATGTTAAAAAAACTAACAAATAACAATCTTAGTAATGCTAACGTTATGTGACAACGACCTATTATAAACCTATTATACATTTTTAAATAAAAAGTTAAAAACTATAAATGCTTTATAAGTGCCTGAATATGAGTTCTGTGGAAAATATATACATAAAAAAAACTAAGTAAAACGACCGTGATTCAATGTTGAAATAATGAATGAATAGGAACAAATTTCACATCAGTAAAATGAGTTCATATTCCATTCCCTCCTTCAGAAATGCAGTATAAAATGATTTCACTCCACTTTTAAACAGTTTACTATTAAAGCAGCCGATTCACTGTGTGAAAACCCAGCCCTAATTATGAGAGTGCCGTGGTATTTCTGTTAGCTTGAAACAGCACTAATTTTGACTAATGGAAACAGCCATCTGAGACACTCCAGTGGAGACTCACCACTATACAAAGATATATAGAGGAGTGAAAGGGAGCGGGGTGGTAAAAAACAGGAGCAATTGGAGGAAAAGTGCAGCCAAGAAGTTAGCATCAGAAGTTTAATACAACACGGAGTCAGACGCTGTGTCGACCCCCAGCGGTATAGGCCTGTAAGATTGTTGGGATGGCGACAAACTGTGGTCAAAAAGGACAATATTCAAATATATTCCATCCATTTGAGGCCTGATTATAACTGGTTTAAGCGTTTAACTTTGATTGTTGTGGTGGTGTAGAAGACGACCTCAGTGGCACCACAGACAGAGGACCAAAACAAACACATACCTCCTGTGTTCTTGTTCATCAGCTTATTGACATCGATCTAGGCTATTGGATTTGTGTAACGATGGCTGAAAGCTTACAGGCGTGTGTGTGTCCTTGTACGTGCGTGCGTGCATGTGTGTGTGTGTGTGTGTGTATGCGCATGTGTTGTGCCTCAACGCTGGCCAGGCTGACAGGGTAATTAGTTCTAATGAAATAACACAGCTATTGTGGACAACAATTAAAGGTAGCTTTCATCCCACTCATTAGCCTTAGTGGAGAAGCTCTTCTCATCTGCTCCACTTCTTAATGATGTGATCTGAAGGACACACTCTGCAATGAAACAATCTCAGCGCAAATATTTTTAAATATATAGAATGTATTAAAATTCAAAACTAGTCCCTTTTTGCTGAATTCAATTTCCCACACAAGTGATGCATTGTGGGTTTTACGTTGCTAGGCGTCATAGTGTTGCATTCATGTCCTGTTCCAGTTCTAGTGTAGAAGTGTCTAATTTCCTGCCATTTCTAATTCTACATACAGTTTCTCCCCATTTTTTTAAATGACCTCAATCATGGACCATTCTGGGGTTATTACGTGGGCCACGTTTGGCCCTCAGGCCACTATTTAAAAAGACTACTGTTTGTTTGTTTTCATTTGTGTTTTTACTGTGTTCTTTTTCTTTTTTATAAAAGAGAAAATGTCTTAAAAATTAAAAAATTAATGACAACATACATGATTCTAAAAACCCACAATAGGTCTGTCCTTGTGCTTTTTGTTTTTCCAAATAGAAGTCCTGAGACATGAAAGTCCATTACATTGTCAGTGTAACATAATAGAGCAGAGATGACAATAGAATCAATTATTCAGTCATTTAATTAACAAAAAAATTAATCAGAAACAAATTATCGAAATATCATTGTGATCTGTTCATGGCCGTTCAAACCCCCGGTCCGCCCTTTTTTCTTTTTTCTTTTTTTTTTTCATGCGCTCATCTCTCATACTTCACACACAAAAATCAATAAAATGCATTTTGCCATTGCACTGGAGAAAGCAGAGCTATTGTGGCTAAACGGCTTGTTCAGCAGCCTGTGGACTCAGGCAGGAGACCCAGACAGAGACAGACAAACGGAGACAAATCGAGACAGAACCAGGCAGAGGAAAGGAGAGCGCTGATCCAAGACCCAACCCTAACCTGCAACACGTGCTAATAGATCTACACTGCAAGGAAATGCATGCATGAAACCAGCAATTCACTCAAAAATCCACTTTTCAGGCCAACATTTCTTTGTTTTTCCTTATCTTACAAATTGAAATATTTGGCTTTTTGCTTCTTCTTTTTTCCCCTCTTATATCGTTGCGTTGCTTTTTCTTCATTTGACATAATTTCCTGGTGTTGGACTTAACCTATAGATGTGTCGTTATTGTGTACCATGTATGAAAATGCAAATCATATGATCCGACACACATTTTGCTGGAGGACCTCTGTCTTGAGGGCTAATTCCAGGGAAGTGACCTTGCCTTTTCTCCGCTGCCTGCCTCCATGTTTATTTATTTATTGAAATAAACTACTTGATTCAAGGTCTAGTTATAGGACTACAAGGCTGAGCATTACCATACAGTCTGGCAAGGTTAGTTCACACAGCCATTAGTTTCTCCCTAGCTCCCTCTACAGCCAGCTTCACGCTGAGCCTTCGCTGATGTTTCTAATTTTGATAAATGAAAAGTTTTACTTTAACAGAATTTTCTAAGAAAAACAAACGCAGCTGCGGTCCACATCTCCGTCCACACTCGCTCTCCACTTGTCGGTGTTTGGTGTTTGCAGTGTTGCTGGTTTAGCTCTGCCTCTGGCCTTCATTTTGCAGTCTGACCTCAGATGGATAATCAGACTATTTTATGCAAACGTAGAATGAACACATGAAGGTGTTTGTAAATTATGGCATTATTTAAATCTGATGTGTGTTCTTGAAGACACTGCAGGATTAAGCAGACATTAAAGCCACGGTGCATCTATTTATGGATGTCATTCACGGCCAGGAAAAGCCTGGTTGTCAGAAAGGAGGAAAATAAAATTGGAGACGTCTTTGAAATTGTTGATGCGTTGCTGAAACTAGCAAACAACGTGATGAAAAAAATACAGAGGCAGTTAGAGAGCTTTGCTGACCTTAAACTTTCAACTTGCTACAGCGATGATGGCGTTTACTCTGAAGCTGCTTTCACACCTCCACAGAAGTCTGTTCATTTACCCGTCGTAGGTCAGAAGTCCACAGGTGTCACTCTGGACTTTAAAAACATCTCAACAGCAACTAACTTGGAAGTTTACTTTAATTTCCATAAATTCCCATGCATGAGTCTTACTGACTGGAGCTAACTGCTTGATTTTACTCAAATGGTAACATCAACACTTTTTTGATAGATTTTCAAACACAGATTGATGAATATCTGTTAATTGTAGTCGTTACTAATTATGAAATGCATCATAAAACAACTCATTTATGAATGGACACCAGTTGAACATAACTTTCACATTACATTCTTTTGGTGAAGGTTTTAAACAGTGACTTTGGGTGAGCCTTATTTTATTGGTGAGGACGGGGGGGTTGCGTAACTACCTCGGTAACAACGTTAAAGACGTAGTGATTAATAGTAGTGTTTCGGGAAGCTGACTGTACAGGAAGTCCTAAGTCTGTAGCCTGTGACATAAAAATGTGTCCTTTTCAGGGTCACCTCCCCTGAACTCCCCCGTTATCCAAACCTCTAGTTAGGAACATGAGATCTTAGGAAAAGCTTTTACTCAAATTTTTAAATGAGCAAAGTTTACCAAATATTCATATCCATGTCGTGATATATGCTCTGTTTGACTGTTTAACTGACACTGACTGTTTAATTTATATCACACTGGCTCAACATTTCCTTTGATTCTAATTTTCTCCATCACTGTTTTCGACCGTACGTTGAAGTCACTGATTCAACTTCGGAGTTTATTTACATAGACAGTGGTCCTGTGTCTTTAGTGGGTTTTTTTGGCGAATCATAATGCCTGACAGGCACTCATTCAGCAGCATCAATGAGCAAGAAGTCATGGTCAGTAGGATCAAGTCTTAACTCCACATAATTAGCCAATTAAAGTGAAGCATGGAGCTAATAAAGACCATTAACAGCTAGATCAGAAGAGAACCTGTGGGCACCCAGTGCTATGGTGGGGGGGGGGGGGGTGGGGGGGGGGGGGTGGGGGGGGGGGGGTGGGGGGGGGGGGGGGTGGGGGGGGGGGGGTGGGGGGGGGGGGGTGGGGGGGGGGGGGTGGGGGGGGGGGTGGCTGTGGCAGGTAATTATGATGACGGTCTGCACTGTGAGCAGATAAACAAACCTCTAATTTATCACAGACTATCCACTAACGCTCTCTCTCTCCCCCCCTTCTCTCCTTCTCCTACCCCCACCTCACACACCCCATTTCCTGTTTTAAATGAGGGGTCTTTTGCCTCCACTAGAAATATTCCATCTCCCTCTCACTCTCTTTTTTCTTTTCTTGAAGAGGCAGAGGAAAAGCACGATGATGGGCATCATTAAGATCAGCGGTGCATGCTGAGGCATTGCACTGCTAGAGCGTCTGCATCCACCATCGTAATGTTCATTAACACCGCATAGCCCTAGTGCCCAGCACACACACACACACACACACACACACACACACACAGGCACGGCTTTATTACCACAACAGAGCAAACACAGCATTAAACAGCATTAAGCGTAAATGGATATTTTATTAATCTCATTGTAGGGTGAAGAGGAGTTTGTTAATTTGGAGCATTGACTGCTTGACCTTTTTAGCAGTGAGGAGGAGGAGGAGGAGGAGGGCGGGGGGGCAGTTTTCACCATACGTCGGTGTATTGCTCTTTTAAAGCAAGGATTCCTTTTTTTTTTCTTCGTCTTTACCTTAAACAGTAGGAGATAACAGTTCAGGTACCATGTACTAATTATTCCCTTCCTCTCTCCCTCTCCCTCTCCCTCTCTCTGCCTCCCCCCTGCCCTCCTTTTCCCTCCCTGTCCTCTGCAGCAATTTGGCAAGATTTTAGACGTGGAGATTATTTTTAACGAGCGAGGCTCCAAGGTAAGTGCACCATAACCATACATTCACGAACAGTCTCTCAAACACACATTTTCTCACTGACTGTATTTGTCCTCAGGCCTCCTATTCCCTTGTAGTCCTCCACTCCCCTCAGTCACTGTCTTCACAGCTCCGCGGTCCCACTGTCTAATAGTAATTATGGACCTATCAGTGACACTTGCCTCCAGGCAGCTTTTACACCTGACCGAACTGTCATATATTGTGACATACAGTGAATCGCTCCCACTTATCTTAACGCTGACAGTGGGATTCATACAATCTGCAAAACACACACCGCCTCGCCTGGTTACAGAGCTCAAAAGTGTGCTTTTTTTGTTTTAAATAAATAAAAATGAAAAAAAGTCCCTGTATACTGG
>NC_024314.1:8400359-8447022 GCF_000523025.1 Cynoglossus semilaevis
GGCTGCATCATGTGACCTGTGTATGAAACAGTCAGGGTTGTTACAGTGTTGTCAAAATATCTGTATTTGATTATTAGTGTTGGTTATTAAAAAAAGAATCTGACTCTGATGGCTTGTAATATTACAGACAGTTTTGTCAAAATCTCACGGATCAGACAAATTAGGAACAACTACCACTGTGACTGTATGATGGTGAAGGACACAATATTTTCCAAGTCATTCATTTTGAGACATTATCTGAAGAGACTACAGTATTCCAGTAATACCACAATAAACAAATGCTCACCTTTTCAAATGCAGACTCCAAAAATATAAAAATTCATAATTCTTGAAGCCTAAATTCCGGAGTAGTTGGTGACGCCCAGAAATGAAATACCAGAAGTTTAACCCAAAAAAAAAGTCTTTTGACTGTTTACAGCTGCAGAAAACTGCAATCATTCAGCCTAAAGAGAATATTCTTTCTAGAACAACTAATGAATAGTTGATATGAAACAGTCGACTAAACAATATTTGAATCTGTACATATAGTTTCCATTTCATAATTAGAAGCATGCAACTGAACAGACAGCAAGTGTGCCCCCTGCAGTCTGTTTGGGCTATCACTGTGAGGTGATCTTTATTTACTAAGTATATTTCCGTTTAATTAATCAATTTTTACCAGTTATCACAATAAAATAAACGATATATATTTAAAATTAAAACAGAGAAAACAAACTCTGTGACTCTGTGACACTTTGGGCAGAGAGGCCTCCATTTCTGTGGCGATGACAACAGAGTGAAATTACACTTGGGCTCAGCAGCTATTGGACAGGTGGAGAAACCTTTATCAGACAAATGAGAAATTATCTGTGTGAAGAATGTTGTTCCTCCACACACTCCAGTGAACAACCTTGTTCATGTAAGTGTGTGCACTGAAGCTGTTCCCAGTCTTTCTCTGTGTAACAACAGCTTGCTTAGACACTTGGTGACAGTTCTTCATTTTGATTTATCACCGTCTATATATGCTAATAATTTTCATCTCAGTGGCTCCTGCAGTGTGCGCAGGTTAGGCTGTAGAAGGAAGCAACAGAGTGAGTAATCGTTGGCTGCAGAGCACATAAATTAACACACCTAGTTGTGAGGTTGGTATAATGACCGGCAACCACCGTCACATCACCTGGAAAACTCAGAGATCCATTCTTTTACACCCGTCCACATATGTGTCTGCAGCGGTTCACAAATAAAGATTGTTTTCTCTTAAATGTAGTATTCAAAGGTACCTAACAAAAGCACTTGTGGTACATGTTCAAAGTTTTCTTTTTACATTAAGAACTAGCTGGACATGAGACTCAAGATGGCAGCATACAATTGAACAGAGAAATCTTGCGAAAAAGCCCAAAACAAAAACACAAAAAGTTCCTATTTGGACTTTCAGATAGAATCTGGTCCTAAAAATTAGGTTTTGCACGTCCCACTTGTGGGTGACGAACCACAGTTTGAAAAATGTAGTAGAGTCTGTTTTTATGGCCCATCATTTAAAAAATACAGAAGAAGCAAACAACTTTGAAGCAACAAATGAAGCTTTTCAACTTGAGATTTTTTCCGTCATTAATTTGGGTCAAAGAGCAGAGAGTATCGAGGTGCGTTCAACTAAATGGGACATAGAACCTTTAGAAAAGACACAACACAAATCTGGGTTCCATTTAGAATAATGAAGGAACGTCAATACATTATAGAAATATTTACACACACATTTGAAACTGTGTTGAAAGTGTGAGTCTTTGTCCGTTTGATAACAGTCAGACCTTCTTCATCATTACCAGCTGTAAGGCAGTGATCAGAGGTGGGGGAGGGTGTGAGGGGGAGGGGAGTCAGCTCCATCCCGCTCTCTGCCTACTTTAAGCTCATTGACATATAAAGGCTCAGCTCTGTAGTTTAGCACTTACAGGCATGTTTTAGCTTCTTCAGACTCTCAACTCAACTCAGCCTGGACTCCAGGACGGGGACACAGAGGCAGCTGCGTCCTGGGGCACAGAGAGTCACGGCTGACTGATCCTGGGGAGATTGTAATCGTACGGCACTTATCTGCTCTCCCGCAGGGAATCAGCACAGCAGAGCCACTGTACCACATGGGCACAGTGTACAGCCTAACATATGGACGTCCCAAACAACACACTCTCTGTCTGTGTGTGTCTGTGTGTGTCTGTGTGTGTGAGTGAGTGATTAGTTGCACTGTAACTGCACACTATGCTCAATGCTACACTTTATTCCTGGAAACGTTGTTACACTTTTAGAAAAGGCAACAAAAGAAAACTACAAATCTGTGGCCTGGTGTTTCACCTCAGTGTTTTTTACACAGGCAGAGAAGCACAAAAATATATATTTTTTTTAATGTATAGAAAATTAGAAATCCTCAGGTTCATGCAGATCAGTTGATGGGTCAGGCTGTAGCTTGGCTGTTGTGTGGAGAAACTTTTTTTAGACATTTTTTTTACAGGCATCAGATTTACTCCTCTCTGAACAGAGGCCAGACAGAAACCACTGCTAAATATGCATGATCTTGATGCCCTCTTGTGGTTTTCTGTGAGAAACTACAACGTTACTTTAGCTACAAACTGACTAAAAACAATGCTGAGTCTATTTTATACCAAAATGGAAACAGCCCTTGCAGAAGGGATTTGTGAGGGCATAGACTAGCCTGCCTGCAGTCCAGATCAGGGGTCCTAAACCCCCGGTCTGTGGACTGGTACTGGTCCGTAGGTCATTTGGTACCAGGTGGCAGTGGGACACAGTGAAGAAATGTACTGATACTAACAGAATAAAGTCCAAAAGATGAGAGGTTTTATTTTGAAAATGTAATGATCCTTTAGTGATCGGTGCAGTGAGGACCGTTGCCAGCTGAACGGTCCTTGGTACAAAAAAGTTTTGGCACCACTGATCATTCATTCATATTGAAGAGGAACATCAGACTGTTCAGTCATCCACCTCTTTAATAATTCTCATAAAAATATTAAAAATGATTGTCTTGCAAACAAAATAAATGTGGGAACAAATGAGAATAAAGAATATGGTTGTTGAGTGAAATCATAGATTTATTTTTTTTTAAAGATTTTTTTTTCTCTCTTTTTGCCTGAAAATGTCACGTTCTGTTGAATCACCAGGTCACAGGTTGAAGTTTTTATAGCTTAGTGATGAAACACGTCAACTCTTCTGTGTGGTGTGTGTGTGTGTGTAGTTTGTCCGTGTGTGTGTGTGTAACCTACTGTACTGTTGTGTTGTTCTGACTGCTCTCCTGTTTCTAACTTCTCTCACTCCGACTGCAGCTGTGTTTCTGCTGTTTGTCTAACAGCTTGACGTCTCACTGGCCTCTGCTTCTAGAACTAGACCTCCTCCTGACCTGCAGCTCTCTCATCTGTGCTTTGTGTCTCTTCTTTTTCCTTCTCTCTGTTTCTTTTCATCCTCTCATTTCTGGACCCCCTGCTTTCCTCCGCCCCGTCCGCCCTTTTCCACCCCTCACCTCCCGGCCACCGCAGGGCTTTGGGTTTGTAACATTTGAAACCAGTGCAGATGCCGATCGTGCACGGGAGAAACTAAATGGTACAATCGTAGAAGGACGGAAAATAGAGGTGCCTGCCTGTTCCTGTCTCTCCTTACCTGCGCCCCCTCTTCTCCTCCTCCTTGACCCTGTCTCTCCCCTTTCTCTGCCTGCCTGGCGTTTTCTGCAGTGCTCCCTCCCCTCCCTCTCTTCCTGCATCCCTTTCTTCTCTCCCACCTGCCTGCTGCACCTTGAAAACTGCATGCCGAACCCTGATCCGTAAGTGTGTGTGACAAAGAGAAAGACAGCTCTACTCAGTGGTATGTCAGTGTGTGCCGCAGTGTCTTTTTTTTTTTACTTCTTAGCACAAATGTAGACTTCTGCTTTGATTATGATGGCTTTTGTCATTTTGGTGTAGCTGTGTGCAGTCCAGTGGGTTTTAATTTACGTTAATCATCACTTATTTCCAATGACAATCAGGGAAACATCATTGCCCTCAAATCAAAGCAGAGAATGTCTTCTTTTTTTTTTTTTGCTTCTCAGCACTTCAGTGGACTTGAAATTTTAATGTCTTTGTTTTATTAAAAAAAGTCCTTGTCAGTGACAGATAATGCATATAAGAACTTAAGGACTCTTTGTTTTTGTCATAATGACAAAGACTGTAATCCTGAGTGGCACTGCATTATGGTTTCTGTACGTTCTTTGAGGCTACGCCGTGCTCAAGATTAACCATCTTGACGGCCGCAGGTCCACTCTGACGCATTTCATCCTGAGAAATAAATTGTAAATAAATATTTGAGCCGCCTGATGGAACCGTCCTGTGTTTATTTGCAGAACTCAGTCGATTCATTTCTGTCATCTTTCTGTCTGTTAATGTGTTTTTAATCATAATTATTACGTCTGTTTCTCACCTTAATGTTTTGATTGGTTTATTCTTTGTTTTGTTTACCTTCCTTTCATTTATTTATTTTGTTTGATGACACAAAAAAGTTTATTTCTAATTTACCACTTAATTCACCGTCCTGTTAAACCTGGTGCTGAATATATATTTTCATTTTGCTACTATTTTTAATCTTTATTTAAATTACATTTGACTTCCACGTCTTCTATTTGGAAGCTGTTTGTTTTACATTTGACATAAATCATTTATCTTGATTATTTTAGTGGAATTTTTTTTTTTTTTTTTAACTGGAATAGTTTTAGTCATATTTATTCTACAATTGTGGTTCTCATGCTCCTATTAGAAGCTGATGATGTGTGTGTGTGTTCAGGTTGGAGAACATGTTCTAGAACGTACTGTGTTTGTGTACCGTTAAGTTTGATTTGCTGCATGCAGCCTCAGTTGCTGAGGCGGAATGTAGTGATTCCAGCACGGCATGGAGAATGTTGGTGTGGTGGTTTATTGTCGTTGCACAGTTTTTGCTTGTGTGAGTGTGTGCGTAAGCATAGAGTAGGCGGGTGCATGTGTGACCCCCGCTTACACTAATTAATCTCTGTCTGTCTGCTGACAGGTCAACAATGCCACAGCCAGAGTAATGACCAACAAGAAGGTGGCAAACCCGTACACAAATGGTGAGTATTCTTTGTTTTTTCTTTTTACATTTCATCTAATCGAATCTTGTGATTTTTGCTGTCCTTTGATAAGGTGGGTTCCAAAATGGGGGGCGATCACCATAGGGGTGAGGACTCACATCAAATTATGTTTTTTTTGGTTGTTTTTTTTTTTTTTTGGGGGGGGGGGGGGGTCGGTGCAAAATAACATTTTGGATTTGTTTTAATTGAAAGCTTTTTAACATTTGTAAGAAGAAGAAGAAGAAGAGAAAGAATAAGTAGTTTTAAGTATGCTGATGCAACTTCCTGTCCTGAGTCATATTTTCATTTACATCCTATTTTTGGTTCTGTACCACATCCTCGGCCTCATGTGGCTGCAACGTGTCGGTGCATGTCTTAAAACTTTGCCTTGAATCCACCAGACCAAAAGAAGAACTTTTACACTTGTACAACAAGAGTTTCTGGGTTCATCAGCTTTTGGCTGAATTAATGATTGTTATCTTAATGATAACATTACTCAAGTGCAATCACATGGACGCAGACGAGTTTTCACAGCCCCCAGTGTTACAGACACTGAGTCAGGTAATGAGGGCCTGAAACTCTGGTGTTTCACATTCAACGACCGGAGGCTCAAACCTGCACTCGGACTTAAGATTTAATGGCTGGACCGCAACCGCTGCTCCTCAGACGTTAGTTTTCTCCCCCATCATTTTCACTGTCAGCATCAGACTTGGCAAACGTTAACGGGCAGCAGATCTTATGGCTGTATTTATGAGAAGAAGTAAATCATCATGACCCAATTCTAGCAATTGAGCTGGCACTGTAAAAAGGGGGGAAGGAAAACCAAAATCTGCAAATGGAAAAGGCAGGCAGCGCTTTCTGTCTTCGCACAAAAAGCAGTTGTTAGCATTTGATTAATAAAATCAATATTTGTCAGAGAGGCAGTCGACTTGGTTTGAAATATCAGGCAAATCTATTCATGCTGAGATAAAGGGAAAAGGGCAACAAGGGCAAAAAGAGGGGAAAGTGTCGACAGAGGAGGGGATTTTTGAGTAGAGTGACGAGGAGAATTTGGTAAATGGCTGAGAGAGTGAATGGGTAAATGAAAAGAGCCAATAAAGAGAGCCAGCAGACATTTGTAAAGAGGGAGCGAAGGCCCTTTAGGCTGTTTCTACAGACACTCATTCATGTGGACGGAATGGAAGAGTGATGGAGGCAGAGAGAGGGATAGAATGATGAGGACTGTGGAAACTCAGGGAGGAGGAGGAGGGGAGTAGTGGACAAGGAAGGGAATTTAATGGCCAGACGGACACACGTATACACGCACATGAACACACACAAACACACATTTCCTCTTCGGGAGTGCAGAGACACAGAATCAGCCCTGAAGGGTTTTCCATTCGTCACTGTCATCAAGTCCCAAACCTGAACACACACCAGCTCAAAGATACACACTTTTTTTATGGAAGAAAAACAACAAGAAGCAGCACTGCAGGCACTGCTGACTTCCTGTGAGACTTTTCTGCTCATATCCACTAAATACACATGACTCCCAAATTTGGTGCGCCTCCAAATTTTCAGAGTTTTTTTTCAGAGACTTTTGTAGTTGCTGCCAAGTAGTTTTGTCAAGACTGTAGATAACAAACGCTAAAAATAAAAAGTTTATTTCTTAATAAACTTCTTCTTTTGTGCAAAAGAGTTTAGCCTTCAAATGTGAGATGAAGATATTTGTCAGTCATATCAGCGCTTCTCTAAGATTGCACCCCGTCTAATCCCTGCTCATCGATTGGGCCAGTTGTTGTTCTAATTTGAACTTTTTCTTATGTTTGCTCATTAAAAAAAATAATTAATTCAAAAGTGTTCATTTTCACTTTGGTTGATGTTGTTTGTGGTTTATGTCTGTCAGCCTAGCAAAGCTACAAAGAGTGTTCAGGAGGCGGAGCTGGCCGTGGTGCTGATTTAACTCTTTTCTCTCATCCATGTGAAATGTTTTGTGAACTCTGTTAATTCCCCTTAAAGTAAAAGCATCATTGATAATTTAACACCGAATCACTCTGCTGCTCAGTCACTTCTGTTCCACTGAGCCAACTCAACCGTGTTGTTGGTCAGTGCTGAGTTTAAGGTCCAGGTTCAAGGACCAGTGCTAACCTGTTGTTCTTATCTTTTTCAGGCTGGAAGCTGAACCCAGTGGTTGGAGCCGTATATGGTCCTGAATTTTATGCAGGTAAAAACACATCCATGTGACTTTAGAGCTCAGAGAATTGTACTTGAAAAATACACACAATACAATACGAGTTAGTTAGGAAGCCAGTGAAGCAACGCAGGCACACTAAAACATTATTTTGATTTTTTTTATTCTCCACCCTTTTCATGTCTATGTAATGTACAGTATAAAACACTGATGATGAAAACATAAACCTTGTACATTGGGTCAACACTGAAACCTGAATGAATTACATTCATTCACGTTCTCTCCTCACTAGCAGTAAAAACAACCATGAATTTAATAAATGTATCGAAAATGACCAGAAAATGAGTGACCATCATCGCTGGATGTTTCTAAAATTGCCCAAATTCAGCGGAAACATTTTCTTTATGCACACACACTCGGTCAGGTACGACAGACATTTACAGCTCGTCCTCAAAGCTACATTTAAAAGCAAAAAAAAAAAGAGCGTTCCATCTGTCCAGCGGCGCACACCTGCAGCCTACAGTCACACGCCACCGTTACCCTTTGCTAGTTTAACACTAGTCTACATTTTTATTACCCTCGTTCTCCATCCCCCTTAACCGAAATTCAATTTACATACTTAAAAAGTAATAATCCAGTCATTTTACCAGACTATTGCGAGTGTCTCTTTGGCTCATTAACCTCCTCACACCCCCCCTGACCTATATGTTCAGACCCGCGGAGCAGCAGCGCCACATTTATGGACAGGGCCGTTCGCTCTCCGCCGCATCCTGAGTGTTTTTTCCACTCGTTTCGTTCTGTTTTCCTCCCCTTTAATTATCAGCAGTCTTCCTTCAGACCTTGTTAATTTGTGAACGCGGTTGTCTTCATTTTGATAGGGCGTCAAATATGTTTTTGCATCAGAAATGTCTGTCCTTAATAATTTGACTCTTAACCGTAAAGTTATTAAAATGTGGGGCTTGTAGCAGCCAGAGGGGTCAGATTTTTAATAATTCTGTGTGTTTTTGCAGCATCAAACCCTGAACCGTTGAGTTATTCACAAAAATCCATGTCAGAGAATTTCAAATGAAATCAGTCTGGAGTTTTACAGTTTAATATTCATGTGTTTTATGTTAATTATTGCTTTTTTTTCTGCCCACTCACACGAGTAGGTTAGAGTGGGTTAAAAGCATTGAAAACTCAGGCCAAGGTTTAATTAAAAAAGGGGGGGAAAACAAGCTACAGATAGTTTTGGTGCAGGTTGAAAATGGTTGGTGGTCCAAACCTTGACTCCTCTGGTCCACATTCCCAAAGTGTCCTCGGCTTTAACACACTAGTGGTTAAAAGTAGAAGTAGAAGGAAGTATTAAAACACACACACACACACAAACACACAGCAGAAGTCACAGTGGTCTTAAATGCACCACTAAAGTTTGCCAAGCCTAAACGACACCATATGCCTCCCTTGCTCCCAGGAGGGGGGAGAGATGGATGGAGCTGTAGGAGGAGGAGAAGGAGGAGAAAAAAAACACACAAAAAACAGAAAATCAGCTTTGTCTCACTGCACTCTGGATTTTTGTTCTTCTATTATGAACATTTCTGGTGACTTAGATCTACTGGCATTCATCTGTGATACAGTCCTCATTTTATACACTCTGCAATTATTCCGTGTGTGTGTCTCATTCCCTCCCTCCTCTCATCTTTCACCTCTGTCTTAGAAAGAAAAAAAAAGGATGAAAAAAAAGATGAAAAATTCTCACCTGTAAGCAAAAGTGCACAGGATTAAGATTCCTTCTGGAATAATTATGACTGCATTTAATCTATTTTGGAGAGGAAGTAAAGCAGGATATAAAGTGAGATGTAAGGGCAATTAATCACCTTTTATCAGATAGCTTTTCCCAGCACCCATCAGCTGAATCGGCCCCTATAAATCCTGGCCAGCTGACAGCGCACTCCATCTCCATTGCTAGGCTCAGCTACAAGTTTATTGTGCGCAAATCCCATTCAGTGGAGTGACGGATGACCTCAACATCCGTCATGGGTGTGTATGTATGACCTCCACATACTGCACGCCCAGACTGGCGGGCTCATGAATGTTGTACATCTCTGCTGCTGTGAGAGGATGAAAGCAGAGGTGTACACCAGTCGTAGCGTCACGCTCCGGTAGACTACAGTACACACGGAAAACAAGTGCACGACACATATTGACACATGTTTAGTTTGTTTGTTTGTTTTCAAATAAATACGATTAATATTTGTTTATAACACACAGATTTAGGAGTAAACTCTGTTCGGCACCGCTCTAACATTGTGCCTCTCATCTCTATTCATGTAATGTTTCTGTTCATGAAGGAATTTTAAATGCGTGGTAATTCAGAAATTTGAGAAACCAAAAAAAAAAGAAATTCTAATTTGACTTGACTTTTTCATTTTCCTTTAATCCCAAGATATCAATCTTAACTCTAAATTGTCCTGAAAAGATCAAAAATGTTCAAAACAATTCATCTTTACTTGAATAAACGTTGGTGTGAACTAATCAACCAGAGCTGAGCCGGTGGTCCTTCACTGGTGGGACACTTTCTGAGTCAGCTCAGAGCAGAGGCCCCTATGATGATTGGTGCACGTTAACTGACATGGTGTGAGTCAGTGAAACAGTGAACATATGTGGCCCACACAGCTCACCCGCAGTCAACAGGATCTCCAGGAGAAAATCCTGCAGAGTCCTCACCCATTAGCATGGGACACATTTATAGTGTGTCCAGATATACAGTAGAGGAAGTGGTCGACCAGGTTGACATTAAAGCCCATCTGCGCACACACACTAAAGGCAGCGTCCAAGGATGAATTTGCCACCTCTAATAGTCAGCATTCATCTTGCGTTGCTTGAGATATCAAGCGTGCACAAAAAGGCGACTGACTAATACGGTGGCGAGGTGGCGTGGATCGGCCCACAAATCATTCAGCCTAACAAACAGCACGGACGGGAACAGAGCTAAGAGCTGGCAGCGTGTACCGTGGGTGGCGTCTTATCAAGTCATTCATTTATAAGTTAAATGAATGTAAATGTAACTGTGAAGCCAACAGGGCCATATAGTGGAGGACCTTAAAACGCTATTAGTTTGATGTCATTAATTAAACATCCTGTTGTCTCCGTGAGCAAAACTTTGACCGTCTTTATTCATTTAAGTCTAGTTTAAAATTGAACAAAAAGTAAAAAAAAAAAAAAAAGCTTTGGATTCAGTTAAATACGACAGACGTTCGTATTGACGTTAACTCGAGGAGGGGAGATGTGGCTGTTTCCACTTTATTTTTGTCATTTTTGTCCAATTAACAGGACAAAGTGGACGTGATCTGAAGACAGGCAAGGTCACCATTAAAATGGAATAGGTTTAATTCAGACAAATTGGAAATACAGGACACTCTATCTCTGCTGCGATCTTAAGGTCGACAACCAGAAACCCCCCGCTCACACACACACACACACACACACACACACTCGCCCAAACGCATAATCTGATATTACTGAATTAAGCAGTCTTCCTCTAATGATGTTTTTATCAGAGTTTGCATAATAGCCTTGTCCTACATGAAGTACAGTGTGTATGTGTGTGTGTGTGTTTCTGTTTGTTGTGTGTGTGAAAGAGAGCGAGCGAGGGAGTGAGAGAGACTGGGCAAAATAGACTGCATGAGCTTGAAGGACACTGAGGGAAATGTAATACTGATTGATTGACTACGTCCTAGACTTGGTGTATGCAAAATAGTGTGTGAGTGTGTGTGTGTGTGTGTGAGTGTGACTGTGTGTGTGTTTCCCATGGGAATCACTGTATGCAGAGCTTGGCACAGGGACCTGTCAGAACACAACAAATAAGATCAAAATGCAAAATGCAGGGTGGAAAGGTAAAGAGGCAGGTGGCCCCGGCCTAATGAGAACATATGCTGGAAAGTGTGTAATCAGCACTAGATCCACTCTGGCATTTGTGTTTTTGGTTTTGTTTTTTTGTTGTTTTTTTTTTGCCACCAGAACATTGAAAATAATGAAACAAATATCAGGGATTTGTTATACAGTTTTACCAAATATACATAAAAAATAGTTAAAAATGTAACTTAAAGAAAGAAATAAATGTCATATGGAACAGATGATTTTAAAATAGCAGAAATAGCATTTGTTTGTCATCAGGTCTGGACTGCAGGCAGGCCAGAGATGCACACATATTTAATTCATCTATTTTTAAAAAAATGTATGCATAGTAACTTCAACTGACAGAAAAAAAAACTTGAAAGCCTTTGATTTTGTTAAATTATTAAATTAAATTAACTTTGTCTGCAAAAAAAACCCATAAAATCAGCATATCAGGCTCTCCCTGTGGGGGTCACTGTTGAGGCTTTTTCTTTCCTTGCCTATATCTTACAGTTAAAGGTCTTACATTTTGGATAAATGATGATAAAACATTTACAGCCAGTTTGGTATTGGATCATAAAATCTCTCTTTTTTTCCCCAAAAGTGTTATTTAAATCATTTAATTCCCCTTTTATATTGTGCATGTATATATTATATATAATGACTAGCTGACTGTGACACTCCCTGTAGAAAACCATCCATCATTGCTGAGTCGGCTCTTTTACCTGAACACATCCTCAACACCATCTGCATAGGCAGCACATTAAAATATGTTTTAAAAAATACACATCTGTTGACTCCGCCCACTTTCATCACCTCCCCCTCCTCCAATTCACACGCAAGCGCGTCAGATAAAGTGTGGGCGTGTGTGTGTGTGGGGGGGGGTGCGCCTACAGTGTCTTGTGTGTAATGCTTTATGCATGTGTGTATTTGTCAGTGGATGCTGTTTGTTTATTTTTATGGCGCCCACTGGCTGTCAAGACGAGGCCCTGCCATGATTCAAGGGTTATTACGGCGTCGCTGGAGCGTGCACAAGCCATAGCTCATTATCAGATTGCACACATATATAAATGTGGCTGAGCATCATACCAGCAACATGCACATATGCATGTTTTCATGCATGCAGTATATAGTATATGCACACGTATAGACCAGTGGGGGGGCGGGGGGGTGTAATGTGTATGTGTAGGAGGAAGAGAGAAAGAGGGGGAGGAGAGAAGGGGAGAGTCCTGGGGTGGGGGGTGGGAATTGATCTCTGCCTCAGAATATATTGCCAATGGACTTTGTGTTGACTGTGTGGCATATTAATGCGGCTGTGTGACTCGTTATAGTCGGGCCAGAAAGAGAGAGATGGATGAAGGGGGAAGGAGAAAGCGTTTCGCTCTCTGAACACTTGCAGTGGAGCATGTTGTGTGTTTTCTCCAGCAGACAGTGGGTTCACTCATCCGTATCCAGGGCCCCTCTGAGGTCTTAAGGGTCCTGGGGAGGAGATACAGTGTGTTTGGAGTTAAAAAGGCTCTTTTTCATGCATTCATCTGTATCTATCAGAGCTGGGCTGTCCACACGGGCTCCTGGTTGGTCTTTTACTTAAAAAGGAAAAGAGAAACATTCCACAATGCCAGAAACACTGGGATCCAACTAGTCACACTGCCGTAGATAGACTATGATTAACGTTAGGTGACAGAAAAAAACCTCACTGCATTAACCACAAGAGTTAAACATAAATAATGGTGTTTAATCCACGAGGTAAAAGAATCTAGGCGCACGGTTTGGACCGATGTGTGTCCTTTCTCATGTATTCAGTAACACGAGTTCACTGGTATCAGTGAGTGTTTCAGAACTGATTATTGTGCTGCTGATTGTTTGTTATTGTTTGATCAGAATTCAACCAGAAAATCTTTGTTTTGGAAATTGGCAAATCATATCCAAAAGTTAGCACAAAATTAGCCCACAGCTAACACTTATAGACTTATACACTTATTAATGTATATTAATTATTAGATGATAATAAACTGAAAAGTCTGATAAAAAGGTGACATTTGGTTGAGTTAAAAATAGTCCAAAAATAGTTGATTTAGATCAAAGTTAAATAGTAAATAGTAATCAACTACAATGAGGACGACAACTCCCACATCATAATGTTTTAAAAACATTTTTATATAAATCAGCCAAAGTCCTAAAGGTGAGGTTTTATACTTAAACCTCTACAGATCAGTTTGAACTTCGTGTGGCAGCAACAATTTCATCTCAAATTTTTAGTAGCAATAAAACTGATACAAACATTGTTAATAGTCTAAAGACATCACTAAAATGTATGTGAAATACAGTGTGGTGTGTTCACTTACCCGGCACAGACAGGAGACAGGCGAGTAGTTGATGAATTTTACAGTAAAAATGTTGGTTTGGTTTTTCACAACAATGTATGAACTCAGACCTGTTCCTGGAAACATGCATATGTTTCTGATCATGTGCAGGTGACCTGTGTGTGTGTGTGTGTGTGTGTGTGTGTACAGTGAAGGATGGCCACAGGCGGACTGTGTCACTCTGAACAATACAGACCATCTGCTTTGTGTCGCCGCTGCCAAAACTCTCCCCCCTGTGCTCCTCCACACTCTCTGCCTCACTGTTTCATCTCCGTCACATTCTCTTCTCCCTCTTTTTTCATTTCCAGGTCTGTCCCTTCAGGTTCTTCTGATCAGAATTTCCTTTAAGAAACCAAAAAGACATGATTCAACATCTTAAAACATGCCAATCTCCTCTGAAAAAATTACCTTCACTGCAGCAGTAAATATGCTTTGTCGGAGTAAATGTAATTACCTTTTATAATGAGGAAATATGCCACAGCGCGGGTCAGTCAGCCGATTTAAATAAGTCTGTTTCCTGACATTCACGGCCAATTGAGTGGATTATTTCTGCAAAATAAGTACTTTTTCCTCACAAAAAACTTTACTCAGTCAACAGTCAATAAATCCGGCATCACTTACATTTTAGTGCCTCATTGACTGACCCTGCTGACTTTAATGGTTATGATATTACGGGGTGTGTGTGTGGGGGGAGGGGGTTACAGCTTCAGTCACCATGTAATTAAACACTCATCATTTAGACACAGGGAGAAAATGGTCCGTGTGTACAGTCAAGAAAAGTCAGTTTCCTTTCCAAGAAATTTACTTGACTTTGCTAATTGGTGTGAGCGTTTAAAAAAAAAACTCTTTGAGTTGAAAGTTTAAGTAAATACTTATTTCTGATTTCTTAACCTACATATATAGATACTACATTTTCATACCTCACTGCCTACTGTACCTACTCCCAAGTGTGGTTTTATGTTAATGAACATGTCCAGTACGGGGCAGACGTCCACTTCTTTTCACCTGCTTTGGACTTAAAATTTTGTCTCAGTCAGAGAATGATGGACAGACATTCCATATTCAAAAAAAAAAAAAGTTACATCCTGAGTTCACAAAATACATGTATCAATGAAATAAGTTGTGACATGACTCTGTTCAAACTTCTGTTGAGTGAAGTTAATCAGTCGATACTAAAGGTTTTTTTTGGTCCCTTAATGTGACAAATAATGTCTTGTTCACTGCTACACCATTTTGTTTCCAAAGCTTCTAGAAACACTGTTTTGAACCTCATAAACTTTATCTTTGTGACATCACAACAACAGGTCAATATTCTAACGTGCCGTGTGTCTGTGTCTCAGTGACAGGTTTTCCATACCCCAGTACAGGCGCAGCCATGGCCTATAGAGGGGCCCATTTGAGAGGGAGGGGTCGGGCCGTCTACAACACGTTCCGTGCTGCACCTCCTCCTCCACCTATCCCTGCTTACGGAGCGTGAGTGCCTGCTGACACGCGCAACATGCACAAGTCCGAGTGACACAAACACACATAATCAAATAAACAGTGTATGACAGGTCTCCACAACTGAGAACACGCCACTGCACAAATCTAATTCACAGTATTACTCAAACACGGGGGCTCGCATTCACACACACACTTGCATTTATAGGAGAATAGTGAGTGGAAAACAAAAGCGCTGCCTTCTAATAGAGCGGAAAATTGCTCTTTGATTCCAGAATGGCCAAATTTGTCTCTCTTTTTTCAAATGTGTCATTCTTTATTCAGCTGTGAATGGACTGCTGCGACCTGGCCTGCACACTCCAGTAGGTCTGCTGTGGAGAGAGCAACAGACCTGGAGAGTGGAAAAGGAAAAGACATGGAGAGAGGGAGGAGAGATTAAATGACTGGGAGAGGGGCTTGAGAGGGGTGGATTAGGAGATAAATGGAGAGAAGATGGCAGAGACAGGAGGCGGAGGAGGACGACTAGAGCAGGATTTGTTAGTACTCACCTTGTTAACTTGTTACTAGTCAGTGGAACCAGAAACTTTAAAGAAGTTGATCTGGTTCACTTACATTAGACCAGGAGGTGAGGGTTGTGTCGTGTATTTTAAATCCTCAAATTCTTTTTGGAATATAGTTCTTATTTTACTTTTTTAGAATCATAAATGTACAGATCAACACAGTAACAACCCCCGCTCCCCCGTTTAGATTTTCGTAGAAAAGTTCCCTTCATTTTAACAGGATTTAGGACAGGAATCTGTGTTTTACAGTAATCACACTTTAGATGTTATGATTTTTCTCTAAATGAGATTAAAGTTAAAAAAAAATCTTAACCATGTTGAGCTGTTTTCCTAATCTCTATGTTAAGAGAAAGAAAACTGGAGGACAAAAAATCAAAGGTTCATCTTTAAAGTTCTAAAGATTAAGTCCATTTGTTTAGAGCAGGGGTCCTCAAGCCCCGGTCTGCAGACTGGTCATAGTGCATGGCTTATTTGGTGCCAGGCCGCAGTTGGACACAGTGAAAAAATTAATAATTTACTGCATTCGAAGAGAATCCAGAGTCATTTCTATTAAAAAAAAACATGTCATACATACCCCAATACTAAGAGAATAAAGTCTAAAAGATATTTTATTTTGAAAGTTTACAGATCCTTCTAAATTCTTTCCCTCAAATCAGATCATGTTTGATTTCCTCTGTCAACAGTGTGGTTTACCAGGATGGCTTTTATGGGGCAGAAATATACGTAAGTCCAAATCTGAATTTATTTCATGTTCTGCATGTGTTTAACAAGTTTCCTGAGTATTTTGAGAATTTGATATATGTATATATTTTTGTTTTCCTTTGGTTGTTAAGTTGTGTTTTTCTTAGTTCCTGGTGATTATTAATTTGCCCCGTGTCTCCTCAGGGAGGGTATGCAGCGTACAGATATGCCCAGCCAGCTGGTACTGCTGCAGCTGCTTACAGTGACAGGTACGTCAACTTTTAACTCCATGAAATAATTATGTTTTTAATCGTATTCATCCTTTTCTCCTGCGCACACACACACACACACACACACACACACACATACAGTACGCTCAGCGTGTGTTCCTGCTGTAAATGCTGCACAGACATATTGATGAATGGTCTTTCCATTTTTAAAAAGGTCCTTCTCCACTCACTAAAACCTGTGAAATCCCTGGGTGGATGCGGTGACGTCAGGCTCACGGCTCATGGAACAGGACATTTTCACACTTGATAGCATCGGCTTCATTTTACTTTATTTCATTCATTTTTTTTTTTTCATGAAAGAACGTTGAGGATGAATAATGGAGTGCGCCGCAATGAGTGTGAAAGACGTTATATTGGACTTTATGAATATGCAAAGTACAAGCCAGTTTCTCCAGTTTACATTGATTTCAGTAATCACACAGCTGCAGTACTCTCTGCTACAACTCCACTTTTTACACTTTAGTTAACACTGCGCTGTCAACAGAGTCGACCTTAGCCAACAATGGAAAATGCTGGCAGGAAATCCTAGTCATTTTCAACACATGAACCACTATGACATCAAATGTATTGTGGGCAAAATGGTCATGTGATGAGAGATGGTCATGTGATGAGAGATGGTCATGTGATGAGAGATGGTCATGTGATGTGTGTCCCCACATGTACTGAACAGGGCAGTGGGCTGACACCACAGTGTTGGTCTGCCTCACCAGACTCTTTATGAATCATTGTCATCTGTCAGCTCAAAACAAAAGAACAGAAGCTGAGCTAGATTTTAAAGCGATTAATCTGGCCTGATGCAGCAATGCATTCTGGGTGTGAAGATGGGACTTTAAGCCCAAGTTGCTTCACTGAAAGAAAGAATGTTTTTCCCCAGTGTGTGCAAATAACGTGTGTGTATGACTGTGTGACTTATTAGGCATAGATTGTGCTTCCTTCATTTTTAACACATTTAACAAGATTTTTTAATGCAAATTACATGTAGTTTTTTAACGTAAAAATGCGAATTCGTGCATTCGTTAGCTAGAGAATAGTTGAGTAAAATCTGAGGTACAATCCAGAGACAATACTTTTTACAGCCAAAAGGCTACAGGGTGAACATGATTTTCATCCGGAAAGTCTGTTCCAAATGGGTCCGGTGTCAGTCCACCATCAAAGGTGGGCAACAGTAAAGAGGCTGCTCCGTCCTCAGACCTCAGACCATATTCAATCTGACAGTTTTTAGGACAGGATGAGGAGCAGAACTTTTAACTTGCTGCCATCTATCTGCAGGAGAGAAACGATGTGTACATCTGTGTGTGTGTGTGTGTGTGTATGCACAACAAAAGCCCACACACGCAGAAGCAGGAGAGAGAGAGAGAGAGAAAGAGAGTGAGTGAGTGAGTGAGTGAGCGAGCGAGCAGTGTGGTCCTTTCCATCTTTCAGTTGTCAGTTCCCTCGGAGCGCCCTGTCATCCTCTCACCTTTAATCCATAAACCTTAAAGGGGTCTCGAGCCCTACCTTATCATCCCCACCCTGGCCTCTGCCCCTGCCAATTCTTCTGCCGTGGGCTCTGCTCTGCAGCACAAGTACTACTCCTCGCCTGCTGCTGCTGCCCCCGGCTCTTTGGGAACACACCGTGTGCTAGTGATTCCTCCGGATCAAAAGGGACATGTGTTTGGAGAGAATCCGAAGTGTGTGTGTGTGTGTGTGTGTGCGTGCGCACGTGTTTGTGAGCACTGCCTGCACCCTCTACCAGGGCTGTCTTGATGTGTGTAGGAAACTGCTTGGGGAGCTAATCTTAGGGAGATTGAGCGTGTCAGGCCTGATAAGGAACAGCAAGAGCCTGTAGGCCTACGATAATGTAAGATTTATCAGAGGCAGGGAGCAAGCAGCGTTCTCAGGAGAATTATGAGGAGAGCAGAGCAGGTGAGGGGGGCACGTCGCTCCCCAGAATTATTTTATTTCCTTTGTTTTCCCCCCTCTCACATTCCCTCCTTTTCTCTCTAACCATTATTCCTGCTCCCTCTGTGGCTCACACAGAGCGTATCCTTCTCCACTCCCTCACTCTCTCTCTCTCTCAGTCTCTACCTCCCTCCACCTCTCCCTACAGCTCATCTTATATGCTGCATGTCTCATTCGATTTTTGAGCTCCTCTGATTTAAAGAGAAGTCTGGGCAGCGGGGTGGAGTTGGGAGGAGATGGGGTAAAAGGCTGGAGGCTGTGAAGGAGTTTTATTTATTGTTGGATAAAAGAGGTCTTACACAAAGTGAATGAGCTGGCAACTGAGAGAGTCTTGCTCTATTCTGTCTCCCCAGAGTCCACAAATGCATACACACACACACACACACACACACACACACACTGTCACACTGCCATGTGCTGGATTATGTCACTTTTGGGGACATTACATAAACTTGCCTTTTTTTTCCTGTTACCTAACCTGAAATTCCTGACTATATTAAATATAGAAATCAGAATTATACGTGTGGACAGATCAGGTCCGGATACTGCTGTTACATCTCACCTAATGTTGTTTAACAATGATGTGGTGGAATTAAACTTCGACCCGACAGTAAAGTTTACTAATAACTGTGATGGTTTATTAAAGTTTAGTAAAGCCCAGCAGCCTCAGTGTGTCCGTTATCAAACCTTACATTTCTATATCAGCGGTCCAGCTCTGGGGCATTAGTCATTTACTGGCCACTAAAACTGTCAGTGGAAGTCATTAAAATGACACTGGTAGTGATATCAGCACCATGGACAGCTCTGCACACAAGATGCTCGGCAGTCGGAGTCTGCGTCACTCTTTTATGCTTTACTTTTCTCTCTCTCTCTCTTGCTTTCCTTTTTTCTTTCTCTCTTTTTTATTCATTCATTTTTACTTTCTTTCTTTCTCTCATCATTTTCCAATCTCCCTTTCTTTTCTCCTAATATTCCACTTATCTTAATTATCTACAGTCTAACTAATCCACTTCCTCTTCCTTTTTACTTTTCCCTTTCTGTCCTTTTCTTTTCTGTCTTTTTAATTCCTTTCCTTTTTTCTTTCTTCCTGTCCTTTTTGTTTTTTACTCTTCAATCTCCTCTTAATTCTTATTCTCCATTATTCTCTACTTTATTCCCTTCTTTTTAAGACCCTTTATTCCCTCCCCTTCTCTGCTTCCTTGTTTAATGGCTAACCTGATTTCTGTCAATGTTGTACAATGTTTTTCATCAATGACATGTTCTTTCCCTCTCTCACTTACTTCCTACCATAACATTTGTTTTATCATTTGTTTTATACTCTTCCTTCATTCCTTCCTTCCTTCCTTCCTTCCTTTCTTCCTTCCTTCCTTCCTTCCTTTCTTCCTTCCTTCCTTCCTTCCTTCCTCCCTCCCTTCCTTCCTTCCTTCCTTCCTTCCTTTCTTCCTTCCTTCCTTCCTTCCTTTCTTCCTTCCTTCCTTCCTTCCTTCCTTTCTTCCACTGTCCTTTTTAAACTCAAGTACTCTTGTGTCCCCACTCTTCCACTGTCCTTTTTAAACTCAAGTCTTGTGTCCCCAGACTTCCTTGTTCACATCCTTCCTTTCTTTCCTTCTGCTCACCCTTCCTACAGCCCGTCCTCTCCTTATGTAGTCTCCCGCTCCCGTCCGTGGCCTGGCTCTGTTGGACATAATCTAAGGCCTGGGCTACAGCACGCAGACTTATCTTTGCTCTCCAGACCTGTGTCGTTTCCCTGTTACTTTCAGAGGAGAATAAACAAAGAGGACAGGAAGAGAGGAATATAAATAAAGTGATTGGTGGCATCAGACAAAGAGGAAAGTGTGGAATACTGAAGGAGGGAAGTGCAGAGGGAGTGTATTTTCCAAGTCGGTGCTTGGAGAAAGAAATTGACCTGCCGAGACAGAGAGATACATGTCAGAGAGGAAGACACAGAACAGGTGGAGTAAAGAAATCAGTAAAGGGAGGAACAGCCTCAGCTTAATGAAACAACCTCAGATAAATTCCCCGGGATTCAAACTGTTCTTTTTAGTTTACATCCTGACTTTGTAGACTCCAAGGCATTCTCTACTTTAAACTTTACAAGCCTACTATATAGGTTTTTTACTCTGTTTTCACAACTTAAAATATTACCTCTTTGTTTTCCTGCCATCATCTCATTCTGCCTTCCGCCAGTCTTTTGTTATTCCCATCACCTTCTCCGTCTTATTCCTTATATTTCCCGTTTTTTTTTTCCTTCTGGCCGACGCCACTTTTATTGCCATTCCTTCCCCATCAGAAGGAAGATTAAACACTTGTCCCCCTTTTCTCATAAATTGAAATGGGTAAAACAAATCATTGCAATCACACACTCTTACCTTTACAACGTACATTTATAGGGAAACATTGATTGCATTTTCATCCCATAGGTCTGTCCTTAGCTTGAGTGAGAGGGGGAAATGATTATAGATCTCTCCTCCAGACCTCAGTTAAAATCGACGACCCAATGCCTTATGTGTCTCATGCATACTCATTTTAGCACTCCCCATCAATTATCAGGGCTCTTCAATCACAGCCAACATGTGCGAGGTGTGTCTGGTGCATGGAGGCAGGGGAAACAATTAAAGGTATTTACCATCTGATGAACTTCGCCCCTTGATTTGTGCCGGTTCAAAGGATCCATACAGTTTTATGTTTAGGGAATAAGTCAAAATGGCACAGAGTGTAAATCTGCGGCCTCATGTACATGAACGTCCCCTGGAGCTGCAGACCTGTCCTCACTGACTCTGTCCTCTGGACAGTCTCTAAATACACTGTAATGGACTTGTGTTTTATTTAGCAAACCTGAAGATGGTACACTTCAAAGATACAGTTAAATCTAACATATTCTGGTGGTTAATTTGCTTCAATTGTCATTTAACAGATAAACAAACAACAGAGAGATTTGTGTTTTAGTCTTATTTCACATAATTCAGAAAAAAATTTGGCTCTACTGCAATGGTTTGTGCCCATGACTGGCCCGCCTGCAGTCCAGATCTGTATAGTATTATAAAAGTTTGTCGAATCATGATGATAAACTCTGAGTGACCACTGGAGCAGCTCAGGTCCGTTGCTAAATTGCCCTTTTTTTAATTCTTATGGATATTGTTGCAGGTACAAATCCTAAAGCAGCCTGTGTTTAACATATATAATGTTAATAATCAGTAAAAACACTAACATATCTTCTCTGTTCTCTTGTCTGTGTTTCTTAAATACAGACACCTTAAATTGATCCTCTATGTCAGGGGTCACCAACTATATTTTGTCTGTTTGAGGGCAGGTGGACATTCATATACAGTATAATTAAATAAAAGTATTATTTAATGTTTATTTTGAAATCCAGTCTCAGACCATATTTGACTGAGACTTGGTGGGCTGAACTCAGTCCACAGGCTGTCAGTTGACGATCAGTGCTCTAGGTGGCGTAGCAACTTTTATGGAAGAGAGGCTGCTGAATGTAGGCACTGCATTAGACTGCATTACTTCAGCCAGACATTCAGAATATGTATTGCAATAATAATGCACTGAAGCCAATTCATTTTTAAAATTCATATTCATAATGTAGTCAATCCAGGCCAACCTGTGCTGCATGGAGAGCCGTATTACCATACACAATTCATTATTGATCACTCCGTGGTTTTAATTTAATCACCACAAACTCACACACACAGCAGACCTGCGGCAGGTTGTATTTCATCAGCGCAGCACTGAATCATTCCTGGGGTCTGGGTGCAAAAATATCATAATACTGTAATGTGCGGTGCGCTGTGCTGCTGCTGTGTGCACCTGAAGGATATTTTAAGAACATCAATAGGAGCACTCTGTTCAAAATTGCCCCGTGGTCCCTGAGCAAGTTGATCTTGCCCTGCATTGATGTTGTAGAAAATGGAGCCTGGGCCATGGGTGTATTCATTCACAGAGTTTCTAAAGTAGAACTCTAATGTTCTCTTCTGAAATAGGAGCGTTTTTAATCTTAGGCAACTTTTATGCACAGTTCCCTCGAGGGCTACTGTCAGACTTGGAAAATGCAGGTCCTGATCTTTGCAGTGCATTCATAGACTGTGTTCAGTGGGTGTAAATACTACGGGGGTATCACAATACCCCGCGGCCACCAACCTTTTTATTAGTGTTTGTTATTAGCATGACAATAACATAGTGTTTTCTTTGTGTGGCTTGTGAGTACAATTTTGCCTCCAGTTTCCACACTGCTGCCTCCAAAGTCGCAAAATGTGATTCTTCGCTGCGAGAACGTTCAAAGACTGTTGACAAAAGTGTAAACACGCTGCAGCTTTGACGAGAAGACCCACCGAATGAGTATTGTGTCCTATTAAAACGGTTTAATTCATGATTTACAGTTCGCTACGGTCACATAAATCAAGTCATTCCGTGTATGTGCTTTATTAACCATGTTTGATATTTATTGTTACTGATTATCAATATAAATCATAAAAGAGGAGCACTTCAATAAAAAACAAAAAAAGGACAATAAAACACCCAAACCATACACAAACTGTTGTTTTATTGACCGTTAAGATAATAAACGGCCAAACACATAAACCGAAGGTCTGGTCTCTGACTCTGTGACTCAATATATGTCAGCAGTGGTCAAACTCCAGCCCAGGAGCCAGGCATTACACCTTAACAAGTTAACTTTGGCCTCAACTTCTTAAAACTTCTTATTTTTCTTCTTGGGAAAATATTTTCCATTTTCAGACGAGGTCCACTGCAACCACAGTGACTTTGTTATTTTCACTTTTATAACTGTTTTTTTTTTTTCTTTTTCTTTATTTTGGATTGACTTTGGCTTTATTTTGTAAATCTTTTTGTATATTACTTATAAAGACTCTATATACTCCTCCAGACCTTTAAGCTACTGTAAGGAACATTTTATTATTTTGCTAAAAAAAAACATTTTGGGCTGCAATAGTGCTTTATCCTTTATTTCAGAAAAATGTTATGTTTTACATTTTATTTTTATGACTAATTGTGAATATGTGTTCCTCAACTCAGTTTTTCCTGATTTATTCATTAAAGTTTCAACATATTATTCCATTTATATTTTTTCAATTTGACAGTAGCTAACAGGCTTTTTTTTATTATTCTGTGCTGTCTTTTTCTGAAAAAACTTGTTCCTCTATTGTTGTCTCTTTTTTTTTTACTTTCTCTTTCCTACTTTTAGACTGATTTAAGACAATGGACTAACTTTCTGTTACTCTGAGGCTAATGTTAATCCAGCTAGGCTACCTACTGATTACAGCACCTCACCACTTGGTTGTCTTTTACAGTAGCTAACGTATGTATTTATTCCCTTCATATGTAAACAGTTTTTATATTTATTGTATTATAACTATTATCTACATTAGCATTATTTTTACAATTTTTAGCAGTTTTTGCGATGTTCCTGACCAGATTTTCGCAGCTTTTGCTTTCCCAGTTACTCCCTGTGCTAGTTGTATTTTTATTATCTGTTAAAACTGGATAAATTGTTTGTACTAATAGTGTAGTTGTGTTGATTTCATCACACTTTGCTTCGGATAACAAAAGTTTGAAAAAATAATAAATGAATACAAGTTTGGACGTCCCTGCTGCATATTGAGGTGCAGAACAGATGACTAAACAAAAATAGTTCTCTTCACTGCCTTGGCAGAAGCCTGCACTTTCCACAGCTCATGTTCTAGTTTTATAGTTAGCTTTATAATTAGATTCAAGAATGGAAATGAGTGAAAATAGGTCAGTGGCCTCGGGTCAGTACTTAGAAAGTGAGGAACTATTTTTGTGTCTAACAACACTGTTTTGTCAGGCCTTCTGGAGGAGCTCTGTACAGCCGCACTTTCTCTGCTGTGTTGTTGGAAACTGTTTTTGTTGCGTCTAACTCAGTTTCCGCCGGTTTTCTTCTCCACAGTTATGGCAGAGTCTATGCAACAGCAGACCCATATCACCACACGATCGGTCCTGCGGCCACTTACAGTGTAGGCACTATGGTGAGTCAGTTTCCTGTTTTTCTCTCCTGCTGACCATTTGAATATGATATTAGAGTGTGAGAGATATCATGATGAGCTGGGCGCAGCACCACTGAGCTGCACAATCATTTATGATGCACCGTGAATAGCTTTACAGTAGACGCTTGAACACTTGACAGTAACAGTAAAGATGTCTTTTAATGTGCTTAACTCTCACAGTCATGGAACATCGTAGCGATTATTCCATGTTTTTCTCCTTGTTGTGTCTTTGAGTTTTTCCTGTGAGGGAGACATTTCAATGTTTAATGTGAATCTTTGCCACTTTAGTAAATGAAAAAGGGACATTTCCTTATTCTCAAACCCCCTATTCAATTTCATGGGCCTGAATAGTATTTGCTCAAAATCAAATTGAGACTGAGAATCCCTCCCTACAGGAAACTGTCTCTTCAAAAAACAAAAAAAAAGTTTTTTTTCAAGGGGAGTCAAATGGTTAATGTTTGTTTTTAGCTAGCTTTGCAGCTAACATCAAAGATGAAAACAAATAACAAAAAAAAACGTTCTAAAGAACAAAATCGGAGCAAGCCATGAGAAAGTGAAAATACAATTTGTTTTCTTTTAAGGGTGTGGGTCGGACTTCCTCCAAAGATTAACAGCCATCTAGTACATGATTCAATGTGCTATGGGAGATTAAAGTAGAAAAAAAGGGGAGAAAAAAAAAGACAAGAGTGGAGAAAAAAGTAATCGACGGAGTGGAAAATTTTAACATTGTCGACGGAAACTGGCTGCAGCCAGAGCTGCTGCTTAGTGCAGCATCTTGGACTGAAGACAGATGAGGGTTAATGCTGAGTGCTGACATGTTTGTAGTGATGGAAAGCGAAAAGCCCTACCACCGCCTCCCCGTGCCTCCTCCCCCAGACACCCTCCCAACCTCCTTCCCCTCCTAGTGCAGCTGCTAGCTAAAAGCCTTCATTAATTACAACCATTTTTTCCTCTTCATTTACTTAATTAAAACAGTGGCCTGTGTTTTCCTCCTTATTACTCAACACTTTCTTCTCTTTTTTCTTCAAATTACTCCTCCCCTTTTCCCCTCATTCTCCCATGTGCGGTCCAAACTTCTTGCTCCAATTTTTTTTTTAAATCTCTTGTTTCTCGACATTATAAAATAACATCCAAAACTTTGTCTCAAACTTTGGCCTGCCTCAAATTCGGAGCCAGACTTGATGAAAGCACAAAGATTTGACAGAGTCACTGAGACACAGAGAGACGCCGAGAAACATCATCAAAACCAATGATGTTAATGGTTCTGATATGTGACTCTTTATTAACACGAACAACAGTTGTTTAACCTAGTGCTGTGGCTACAAAGGAAACTAAATGAGGGTTGTTTTTGTTCATAGACTGAGAATGGACTGTAAGGAATATAAGTGGTCCACTGGTTTTAGTAGCTCTAAAGCAGCGGTCATCAACTATATTTGTCGGAGGGCCACAATTGTTCTGGACAGACACTTTGGGGGCCGGACTCTCAAATAAAATGAATTTAAATTCTCTCATTTAGAATCAATTCATGGGGCCACCAGTTAATTATCACTGCTCTAAAGTAGCACTATAAAAGTAAAAGTCAGTTGAAAAACAGGCTACTTCTTACCTCATGTCCTAAAATCTTTTTAGTTTTCTGAGCACTTTTGAACCAAAAATGCTAATTCTGGGTCTTCTCCATTTTTCTCTAAATATAAATATTCAGTAGATTAAAACATTAATGATCAGGAGCAGGTGGTTGCAAAGGAAATGTTTGTTAATATTTACTTACAAATCCAGTTTGAAGTAGTCTGGAACCAACAAAGTACTGCTGATAATTTCCTCTATCTCTTATATTAATTATATCCAAAATCCATTTCTTATGTACGCTCTATGATTTTAACAAACATGAAGCAATTCCAGTAACCATTATCCATAACCCTTTAGTGGGCCACCTAGGTTATTGGGTTTCTAGAATGTGGGTCACAATTTAGTTTCACTGTGTTGCCCACATTCTGGTAACTAGTGGATAACATAGGACTAATACTATAGGCTGTATGTGATCCACTTAATTAAAGTGGTGTAGATGCCACAATTCTCTAGTGGCTATTGAATCAGACATTCATGACATCAGGATACATTAGCTTATGTATCCTGAAACACGTCTTGATCTCTGAGAGGAGTTTCGGGAATCCAGACACAGTGTAGCCAGAATGTAGGTGCAGCCAGAGGGAGAGTCCTATTAAATAGTTTCTGTTGTCGTTGTTATAGAGATGGTTGGAGTAACAGTAGAGGAGTGGAGGGACAGAGAGGGTGAGATGGAGGCAGATGATCCACTGTGGTGACACCTGAAGGGAGCAGCTGAGAGGAGATATAAAACAAAATGATTATCTGCATCTGAAGGAAGCGATCTTACCGTGTTTGTCTGAAAAAAAAAAAAAACATTAATTAAATCTTCCGGAATTTTAGGGTGCGGGGGGTATTCAAATACACTCCGATGGCTGCAAGCTTCATATGCAGTGCTTTTTGCCTCATTAAACTCATTTACGCTGTTAAATGACACATTAGAGATTAAACGCTAAGAAATGAATATTTGGATCTGTCTTCTGGCTTGACATGACTCGTAAAACACCATCATAACTGCGGCGGGTGCTCGGGCTTCTCCCGCCTCGGCTGCTTCCTGCCTCCTCTCGCCTTCAGCACGTACAGTATCTGCTCAGACAATTAGGGATTCAGTGTGTGACTCATGGAATAGCAGATCAATGAGGAATATCTTAAAGGTGATCTATGACAGAATGTGCTAAAGGATTCCACCGCCGTTTTTGTTTAACATTGAGTCTGAAGAAGACAAACTACATCAATCCATTCTCCTGGGCAAACAGCAAATGGTACCATCACATTCCTTCATCTGGCAAAAATTGTCCCTAACTGGCCCCCGTGAACAAAATACCACTCAATTAAATGAGAATCAAGCAGGGGGAAAAGGGAGGAAGGGGTTCTTTGGAGGAGAGAGAGACGTTACTTTTCAATATTCATTTCACAAAGACTTCAGGTTCTACACTGAATACTGATTGGAGCTTTTTCATCTTTGATGTTGCAGGCTAGCCTTTACAGAGGAGGGTGCAGTCGCTTCACTCCCTACTAGAAAAGAGGGAGACATGCCCCCTTTTCCAGACAAAAAACAGCAACAAACGAAATCACTAGATAACCACCTTTAACCCTATTGGTGGAAAACTAGAAACAAAAAAAGATTCCAGGTGGCAAATGTGACCCACTCTCAAGTTGCTTCCCCTTTTTACCAAGTGTATATGTTGTCACTTGTTGATGTAACTGTACTTACTTTGGAAAAACAACATTTTGTTACTCTGTGTTGATTTGAATGTATTTGTGTTGAAATGTCCGTGGTGGGAAAACAATAGAAACATGTCGAAATGGGAGAAGGTGGAGAGAGAGAGAGAGAGGCACAGAGAGAGAGAGAGAGAGAGACCTCTACTTGGCTTTTTCTCTCCTTTTTATTGGTCTGCAACTCAGCTCCTTCAGAGCGGCCTTTTGTTCCACTTTTAATTCCGTCTAATTTCCCTACTTTTTTTATTGTTTGGATCATTCATTTCCCCCAATATACATTAAGAGTGTTAATGCTCAGGCAATTCCAGTTTGAGAAGCGAAATTCAGACCAATTAATAAGTAAATGATGCAGCCATTCAACCCCTGACACACGCCGGCTCCGTTTGTGAGCGAGCCAAGCGCTGGAGCTGAGTTTCAGACTGTTGGTAATGGGGCTCAGAGCTGCTCGGCCCAGAGGAGGTGAAACTGTAAAAACAACAAAGGGAAAAAAATGGCTACCAGGAAGTGATGTATTAGGAAACGCAGAAGGTGAGAGGAAGAGTGTGATATATGACGGCATGTGAATGCAGGAGGAAGTGATGTATAGCAGGGTGGAGCAGGAGCTATGGCAGCCATTGCGAAAGCGGGCAGCAGTGTGTTAGAGCGCATTGATCGCTGGCACAGTGCCAGAGGCATGAGGTATCCCATTACTGCTGAATGGCTTTAAAGGAGAACACCACCAGGCTTCTCACTGTTTCACCGCCTCACGTCCAGCACATACCCAGCAATAAAACCCTCACATTTGCAATATGTGTGTGTGTGCGTGCGCGGAAACACTGACAAACATACGAAGACAACGTTGAACTCACAGTACAGCTTTTAAAACAAGGATTTAAGCGCATTTGGGCCACAAGGAGGCAAGAAAATACCAAGCAGCCCTTAAGAAACAGGAAAACAGCAACTATCACAGGAGAACACACTTGGGTGTGTCCACAGATTAATGTTAATCCAATATCCACTCTCACGTTCAGCTGCAGCCGCGATGCACACACTGAGTTATATTTCATTTCATCTTATTCAAACCTGACATCCTGCCAGTAGAAGCATCCATCAAGTATAAGTGGATCAAATATTATATATTTGAACCAAGATTATAAGCAATGCAATTATGGATATTTTAAAGGTCCAAATGTTTGAACATCAAAGAAGAAACATTAAGTTTAGATACTTTTAGATTAGAATCATTTAGGAAATATTGGAATCCCACTTAGAGGAAAAAACGTCATGGAAAAATAATGGAAGAACCTGAGTATGTTCAATGTGTAAGTGACAGTTTAACGTCCACAAGAACTACTTAAATTACTGTAGTTCAACTGCAGACTCACAGAATCACTTCATGAAGGCACTAATCCCTACAAACACAATAGCAATCAGTATTAACTTTGACATGTTTACAACCATCACCAACAAGACCTGAAGTAGCTTTTCACCTGATCTTAGATTAGAAGGGACAGCGACTATGTCAAAATTAGTTTAACCTTAACTCATTGTCCATTTTCCTTTAGATTGGATTGGTATTTACCTCAGTCATATTCACTTTAAGAAGAGCCAAAAGTATTATTTGAGACCTTTTACCTTATATGGTGAAGCTCTTTGATATTATAAATCCAAATGAAAGGAGCCTTGTCTACTTCAGATATTTTTTGAGAATCTTTAATCGCTTTCTCATTATAAATTAGTCTGTTTTGTGTTCACATGCAAACAGATAATGAATTCTGATTTATTACTGAATATGAGTAAGAAGACATCATATAAATATGACAGACCATGAGACACAAGTCGTATGGAGACATGTCAACGGCCCAACATCTCCTATCCGTTTTAGTGGTCACTGTATGTGACGCAGGATCCAGTTCCAACAAAAGAGTGACACAAATGCTGCCTCGACATTCACTGCACTCTCATTGGCTCTAACCATCCTGTGTGGATGCTTTGGTAAGGTGCCAATGAGCATCAAGAAGGCAGCCCAGGGAAACGTGCGCTGCTGCAGAATTTGAGACCATCAGGGAGAAAAGAGGGTAGAGATGGGCAGCAACATGAGTGGAAGATGGCAAGTAGATTACCAAGAGGATTCTAGCTTTACCTGCAGTTGGCTGGGAGGGATGCCAAGTATGAAACACAAGTGGCAGTTTATGGGAGGATTACAGTTAGAATGTATTTGGCCTCGACAGAGTGCCCAGACTGTCGTGTGCACCTGGTTTTTAGCCACTGCTTTAAGGAAAGTATTAAGACATTAGTTAGTGCAAACTAATATCGGCGTTAAGATACATGTCAATATTGAGTATGGTCCCATTATTTATAATACTTCAGGCATGGCTGAAAAGCAGCCCTAGGCTATGACAGAGCCTCTTCAATGCTTTACTTGAAGTTCTCAATCAAGTACTACTCCTGTGGCCTTCTTTAAAGACACTGATAAAAAAAAGACATGTATTATGTAACATGTCATTTTATTAAGTAAGTGTAAGAGTAAGCGTGCACAAAAAGAACTAAGACTTTCTGGGCTCGCCTGTGAGACCCCAAAACAATTCCAGAAAATGTCTTCTTTTTTTTCAAAAGGGCAAGCATTAAAAGCCCTTAAGTGAGACATAATAAACAGGAGCAGACTCCAGACTTATGCACGCCACTATATGGGGACATTTCCTAATGGACTGCACACTCTGACAAATGTACATTACTCACACACCCCACTGTGCAGTCTAATAAGAAAAGGCAGAGAAATCTCACTGTGTACAATATGGGACCTTTAATTTTCAGGATCATATCCTTTAACATCTGCAACCTTATGTCCTCTCCCCCGCTGTGCACGCATTCATGCTGCATAGCACAGACAGACACAAGCTAAAAGCAACAGGCATCACTTCCCAATACACCCAAGTATTCACTTACCCACTAATCTGCACACACACACACACACACACACACTCCCACCAGTAAATAGCATCTGTGCCTGCTGTGTCTGATGGGATTGTAAAGAGCGGAGTCAGTAGCACAGAAGGAAAGGGGAGTGTGAAAAGAAGCAGCAACTGAGGCAATTTAGCCTCCAGATTAGAGATAAGAGAGTTCAGTCAATAAGCACTGATCTCATTTGAAGATATACCAGAGTGACTAGACTCACACACACACACACACACACACATTTCCATGACTTGGTCTCCTGCTGTCGCTGGTGTCTGTCTGTGTCCTTTCCAGTAGGTTTACAGCACACAGCACTCTGTCTAACCCCGACACGGCCTCCAAACACAAGCCACCACTCAAACTTTTTTTTTATCTATATGTATTTCCCGGCGACTGTGAATTAGGCTGCGTTCACACTGACCTAGTTTAGTCTGACTGAACTCACCCCAGAGCCTCCACTCACTTAGTAGATGTCTAAACCCATGGCAGCTCTTTCGTCCAACTTAAAGAGCTAATCTCAGTCAAACCGTGTGGCTGGTCATTTCTGCTCCAAAAATGTCCCACTCCACTTGAAAAGTACTCTTCCCAAAGTTTTCAGTATTAATTGTTAGCTTAGCTGGTCAATCAGGATTGGTTAGGACAATAACGCTTAGCGCCAGCTGTCTGATGCAGCGCTAACAAGATTGTGAGTTACACATTATTTTCAGTTCTTGAACTTTATTCACATTTTTACCTACAAAAGTCCTGAAGAAAAACATTGAGCAACACAAAAGTATTTGTTCATAGATTCCGAACCTAAAATAATTATACAAAGTCATATTAGCTAAGTCTCCACTAAGCTAATACCGCTCCTCCACTCCACCTCTTATGCATTTTAGCAGCTCTTTATTCTGTGCATTACTGCCCCCTTGCAGATATCTTTGCTGCTTGTAAATATTTGTCTCATAAGAAGTATCACAACCATTTGTGAAATAAGAAAACACAGACGGGGGCAGAATCCCTGGGAAACAATCGAGCACCTGAGCACCATTAAAACCATTTAGGGGATTTTTTTTTAAATGATTGTAAGGTAGAATTTCTTTAGGAAAATGTTTCTTTGAAGTAGAGTCAAGTATTTAACACAGTAAAGAAGTATTTATTGTCTGGTGTGTGATATCCAGTGTACTGTACATTAAAAGCTTCTACAAATATGCACTCATACATAGACTTAGAGTACACTGTACATTCAGTAGTGATGGGATATCAACTCTCCTATTTACAACTAATGTAAATAAAAATATGGTATTTGTGTTTCAGTCGCTCATACTGTATATGCACTTTAACAATTTTCTAAATCTGTTTGTCCAATGGCTTTGGAAGTCATTCGCTTGTACTAGTGTATCATAGACAAAGGGTGTACGTAGTAGCGTAGTATTTATTAGTCTAATGTTTAGTCTAGGTAACATATAAATAAAAATAAATATAAATGTTTTTTCCTTTCTATAGTTATATATATATATATATACATCAGTGGTTGGTTGGGATTTTGAAAACAGCAACATTTTTCTATTAGGAGAGAAAAAGCTTTAACTCTTTCTGTTTAGACAAATATTTATGTCTTTCTATGTATTTACTGTATATCTGTTAATCAGTAAATTAGTGCAACTAATGTTTATTTCTTTGTTTTTTCCCCTGAATAACCTCTACGCCTCTATTGCTAACAGGAGAACAATTATTTTGTACTGGTTTGAAAAAGAGAGAGCGCAAATTTAAAATCAAATTTCAAAGCGAAATGTAAGTTAAAGAACAGAGAAAATTTTAAGAAATAAGCTGAGCTCACGGTGAGTTGAATAGCTAATTCTTTAACAACGTGTTAGATAGTGTTTATGGTTTCCAGCCAAGCTATGGGGGATGAGCTTGTAGGTTCACCTCCAAATTATTTCAAAATATTGTGACAAATGTTCCGTAACATCACAATTTTGTATGTGCTTCAAAAGAACAGGAAAACAGCAAGTGCAGCTATTGGAAACAGTCGTGAATAAGAACTGTCTAAAGAGCAATACCTGCACAGTGGTGTCCGAAAAGGCACCAGTTCATGTTGCATCGCACTTGAAATGACATTTTGAGCATATTATGTTGTGTATCACGGCACAGGTTCTCACTCTGTGATCAAAAACTCACAGATTTCCCCTTTAAGTATATGCAATGGAACAGAACTCTGCCCACCTCTGTATGGCTGATCCCAGCTCACCTCTCAATGTGGAAAAGCTAGCTTTTATTATATATGGAGCAACCGAGACAAATTATAGATTACAATACCAGAGAGGTTTCCCTGAAGCCACAGTAGAGCTCATCACGGCAATGTTTCAGATGGAAACAAAGCAGAGGTGCTTCACCTCTCATCGCCGTCTGACTGCAGACCTCATTTTCTCTAATACAGCCGTTTAAATTTGTGCTCTCCTCCTTGTTTTAAAGACAAGTGATTTCACATCGGTGTGTTTTTATAGACGACTGTTTTATATGAAAGAAGAAGAACCAACCGAATATTGTGTTGTAGTTTCCAAGGTGCTGTGTGTGATTTATTTGCCTGTTGTCCTGTATATAATATGACTGATTTGTCCAATA
The DNA here is from genome assembly GCF_000523025.1 of Cynoglossus semilaevis. Lineage (NCBI taxonomy): Eukaryota > Metazoa > Chordata > Actinopteri > Pleuronectiformes > Cynoglossidae > Cynoglossus > Cynoglossus semilaevis. The sequence continues at coordinate 8,433,655 of NC_024314.1, forward strand.
ATTTATCACCTGTGTGTGTCGTATTTGTTAAACCTTTGAAAACACTTTCTGTGTCGAAGTCTACCTTTAATCCAAATATCCTTTTTTGTTTGTCCTGATAAACTATAAGACTATGCCAGTATAGGCTCATGTCAGTATCTGAAGTATATATATATATATCTGCATCTGGTTTCTTCATTTCACGGTGCTCTGTTTGCCTATTGTCTCTAAATGCAGCATTTTTTTTTCTCTCTCCACTATCTTTGAAGATAACTCGTGCATTATATTCCTACTGTTTATCCTGAAATCTCAATACACAACTCTGAAGAACCACTTGTCAGGTTCACACTTGTCTGTTATTTCACTGTATTGATAAAACTGTGTAAACACAGTATCTTGGAGCAGGATCTCTGTGGAGTGGGGAAGAGTGATTCTCCAGCTAAAGAGCAGACAGTATTTGGGGAGATCAACCCATTAACTCCTAAGGGAGGTTTCTGACCAATGTGAATAAAATATATTTGTCACCTCAGCTCAGCTCGGAGCCCAGCTTGGAATATCCAAGTGCATATAAGCAATACTTTACAGCCCTGATCCCCACCCCCTCCACTCAGCCCCTGCTGTTCTCTACACCCTCTCCTCCATCTTCTTTCCCCTCTGAGGCCTAATTTCTGCACTGGCCCCGGTTATAAAAATGCATCTGAGAGGGAGCAGCTTCATTAAACAGAGACAAGAGGATGCCGTTATTGCATGTGACTGGCAACTGCAGCGGCACAGATATGTTCTTTCTCTGTGGCGCTCTCTTCAGAGGATCTGGACGAGCAACTACAAAGTGATGTTGGAATTCAGTTATGTGTACTGGCCTCTGAAGATCCTTTCAACACTTACACACACACACACACACACACACACACACACCACTCTGTTAGTCATATACTGTACATAAGATGTAATACGCATACATCCGTAGGCAGTCGGTAAATGACCGTGAACTCTTCAGTAAACATTTTCTGAAGAGTCTACATTCTTCAAAGAAAAGTGATGTAAATGTTTGTCCTCCAGAGGAAAAAGAGGAGAAATGCATGATGGGAAATTTGGCACCAAATTGCTACTATGTCATTTGCAGCAGCTTCAAAATTTTCTTTTTTTTGGCTACCTGGGTACTGTGGTGCTGAGCACCGACTGATTATGGTGCTGCACAAAGAAAAAGTTACTAAAATATTTAGGTAATTGTGATTGAGTCCTCAGAGGTTAATCCTGCTCTCCTGTAAAACAACCACTGTCACTCTTCTTTGGGTTTAACGGCAGCGTGCAGATTTAAAGTTGGATTACTGCCACCTATATTTTACTGATTTGCCCAAGTATGTTCTGTCGTCTGTTAAAAGGAAATACATTTTGTATGATTCTATGTTTTTATTGCAGTCCATTTCTTAACTACAATTTTTGCTGTTTATCAAATGCTAAGTTGAATAAGTACACTTTAAGTACACGTTTAATTCAGAATAACTCTTATCATACTGATGTACATTTCCTGCCTATGATGCAAATACTATCTGTACTAATATAAATGCTTAATGTAATAAGTGATTATTGTGTTTTCCTTATATAGATCGTGCTCTGTGTGGTATCCTGCTTTCATTGCTGTAAAAGAGAATAACTAAAAATATTGTTTGATTTTGTAAAAACAAAAAAAGAAAAAGTTTACCTTCACCAGGGTCAATGAATGTTTCACACTGACTTTTTTTTTGCTTTTTTTCTTTTTTTAGTAAATAAAACAAAGACTAGAGGGATGAGTTCAGATGGACATCATCTTAAAAAAAAAAGAAGAACATCATGGACACAGAAGGACACTAAAAAAGATGACCTAAAACAAAAGAGCAGATTTCTAAAGGAGCCCTTCTATCAAGAAAAGGAAGGGATCGAGGAGGATGGAGGATGTTTCTGGGCCTGCTCCGAGGCCAGGGCCTGAACCATTGAGCCTGTAGTCCAGGGGGGAAAGGGATCCTGCTGACCCCTGACAAAAAAAAAACAACAAAGCCTTGCTGGGTGGAGTAGACCGATTAGAGAGGTCACCATAAAACATTTTATTTTTGTAAACTTTTTTAAGTTTATGGTTTCCAAAAAAAAGCAAACACTAATGTACATATATACGTATTATATAGTATATGTGTGTAATATAGTAAGTATGTCTAACAAAAAAAACAACAAAAGAAAAGAAAAAGAAAAACATGGGGAAAAATGTTAAAAATGTGTCTTTACAAATTAAAATCGAGTGGGAGGTGAGGTGAGGAGATGCCAGTCCATCGCCTTCACCCCATCTGGTGGAGAGTCTTCCACCGCTGCACCCCACCCACCTCACCATCCACTGATAGGGCAGTAGTGATAGGGGGTCCGTGTGAGTGAGTGTTTGTGTGTTGACAGCTAGCAGGTCCAGCAGACATGCCGCTATGTGACTGTAGTGTAAATTTGGAGGGGGTCTTCAGATCGTACCAAGCTTTTTTTCGAGCCTGTCTTCCTCTAATGAACTGCAGTAGTGTTGTTGTCAAGTAGTCTGCATTTTGTATTTTCTGAGAGAAAAAAGCCCTATAATAACTAAGTATCCCTTCTATTTATTTGTGCAAGATCAAGAATGGAAGGATTTGTTGCAGCAATTCCATTAACGCGCAAGATTTACTGAAGTTTACTGTGAGAGTAGCTAGTCATGTCTGCCCCAGGCCTGGCTGCCCCTGACATCACTACCAAACATGTCCTCGTAGTGTTTGTGGTTTGAGGTGGATGTGCTGTGTAGTTAGTAAACTGCGTTTTGTACATTGTGTTGGGTAGGATGTAGAGGGTGTGGGTGGAGCCAGCGACCCCTGACAGGAGGAGGAGGAGGAGGAGAAGATGGAGGAGAAGATGTTGGAGCTGTGTTGCTTGGAAGCAGCACAGTAAAAATATTCCCATCCATCTTCCAAACCATCCGGCGCTTGACTCTCCCCTGATGACCGAGTGTGGATTCTAAGAAGGTGGGGAGGTTGGGGTGGGTGGGGTAAAAGCACTATCTGATATTGGGGGAGGGAGGGGGGGAGTCACAAACAAAACAAGGTTTTATTAAGAGTCTCTTTAGACCTTTCTATTTATATGGATCTCTACTTTAGTGACATCCTTCTATATTTAAACGTTGTACTAATAACATGCTGTAAAGGCATGGTCGGAGAGTTAATTGTAGCCATTTACTAATGTTGTATTTATTGTATTACCAGTAAGAAGAAGAAGAAAAAAAACATTTATATATGACTATAGATATATCTATTTGTGATCTGCAACTCTTGGACATACGTTTGCCTTTTGATTTCCGACTTTTGTGCAGGATTCGATGCACTGTCAGTGTACGATGGGGTTTCTATTTGTGTGAGGTTTTATTCTGTTGACATTTATTTTTCCGTTTGTTTGTTTGTTCGTTTGTTTGTTTGTTTCCCCTTCAGTTCAGCCACTGAATGTAACTTCAAAAACTCTTAAAAAACTTTTTAGGTAGATGTTGTTGTTTTCTATATACTTACAAAAACATACAGTACTCTGTGAATTATATACATGTGTAAATGATATAGCAAAATGTTTCTGATAATATGCTGGACTTCTTCTGCTGACCCAGACAAGAATGTCATGGCCAAAAATGTTTAAAAAAAGAAAAATGAAGACAGAGGAGAGTTGGGGGAAAAATAAAGATGAGGGAAGCATTTATAAGGAACACCAGTGCCCTGCAGCCAGCCAGAAGCCGGTGGGGGAGACAGAAATGAGTAATCATTACAGGATCAGTCAGAATTTTTTTCACAGTCAGGCTTTTCAAATTTGATAAGAACAAGAAAATGGGGAGCGACTCGTCTCATGTGGGAGAGAAAGACAGACGGAGACGGCACAGATAAAAAGACGATTTTTGAAATATGGATTTTTCTTCCAGTTACTTTCCCTGTATTCTCTCTCTCTCTCTCTCTTTCTCTCCCTTCTCTATCTCTGTCTCTCTCTCACTCTCTCTATCTTTGTCTCCTTTCTCCCTGGAATCTTGGAAGTATCAAAGAGCTCGAGGTGATCGCATTGTGTGTAGCGAGGAAGAGAAGGAGGAGAAAGAGGGAGCAAAGGAACGAGTGTGCGTAGACTTGTCTGAGACATGTGGAGTGGACAAAATGAAGGAAACACCTGTCAGGAAAATGTGTACATATTTATATGGTGCTCCATTCATAACAAAATAATATTTTAGATTGTACTTTAAACAAGAGTCGGCTCTAGGCATTTTGCATACTTTGTGAGATTGTGGTTTGGCACCCCCTATTGTCCTGTGGTATTTTGTTTTTCTTCTTCTTTGGATTAACATGATCACCCTTTCCAGCAGATGGCGCCCTAGGTGACTGCCTACATGGCCTTAGGCCAGAGCAGGCTGTACTGTAAACCATAATATATCTCATTCTCTACACATTGACTTACATTTGCGACAGCAGCGTTACAGTTCACGCTAACAATCGTCAAGTGCTGTCATAATGAACTGATAATGAAAAGTATTCGCTGCTATACTGGAGTGGTTCTGGTGGTTATGAACATGGCTTAGCAGGTTAAAAACATGTTGTGTACTTGCTCAAAATATTAGTGCTCATGTAATGCAACATTACAAGTCATTTGCTAACAAGAAACCACTGTGGTGTCTAAGTCAGTCATAAAAAATAACAATAAAACACCATTCATGTTCTCTGTTTTCAAATCCTGTCCATACTAGTCGAGTACCGATTGGCTTGGCTATAACTGCAGCAATCAACTAGTCCGGAATTCACATTTTGTACTGAGAATACAAGAAACACTTTGCTAATGAGTTTTTTTTATATACTGTTAAATTAAGTGCTGAATTACACATGAACTGGTACAGCATATAATGTTACATTGTTTAGACTAGTAGACAACAGTATGTTGGCCTGATGGCTGGACAGTGACGTACTGGGGGACCTGTACACAGAAAATAATTTGTATTTACTGTAAGGTAGTCACAAATATTTGAAGCTCGTGCCATCTCTCTGTCCTTCAGTGTTTACATATGCAATGCAGATGAATGTAGCTCATAGCGACTGAGTAAAGAGCACAAGCTGGTGCTGAACAAGGTAGTATCATGGCAGCCATCATGCAAAATATTTTTTTCCTTTTTAAAATGCGCTCCATCGAAAAGTTGATGTTTTTGCCCTTTTCTTTAAAAAAAGTTTATTTTTTTAGAGCTGCAGTTTCCTTCATTTTGTCCACCTGTGTGAAGTTAGTGGTAAAAAGTCATAGACATGGAGTCCTTCTGCGTTAGCAAAATTCAGAAGTCGTTACTTAGTGAAGAATGTTCATTCTTCTCTTCTTCCTCCTCCTCTTCCTCTTTTTGTTTTGCCCTGTGGTTTCCACCTCTCTGTGAAAACTTGGAGCGATCCTTCCACCTTGCTGCATTTCTTTTTTCCTCCCTGGATTGTTCAGAGTGGACACACCGGCGGGTTTAGAGCGTCCACTGGACGCATATCTGGATTGATGTCTTAAAGTTTCAGAGACTGGGACTAAATTAGCGTCTGTGCGTCTGTGGATGAACTTTTGTACAAAAAACAGAAATCACCCATCCAGCCCCTCCCCCCCTCTGTACACCACTGCTGAGCTGTTGAACTGAAATCCCACGCCTGCAGTGGATGGAGGCAAAAGAGACAAAACTGCGGAAGACCTTTGACGAAAAAAAAACCTAAAGACTGGGACTTAACTGAAAACGAACAGAAAAAAACAAATAAAAACAACTAACGATGTCAATCTTAGCGGAGAGTCAGACGTCCTCTGGCCTCCGCCCTTTTCTTCTAAATCTTATTTTTTCCCTTCTTTCCGTTGTGGGTTTAAGACTTTCGTCCTGTTTACATGTACTTTAAATGCTGTCCATCCTTTCCCGGTTGGAGAGATTTAAAAAATGTTACGCAGCTTTCATTCTATCTCTGGTATTCTCTATGGCTGATAACTGTAACCCTGAGAAATCCCTTCTGCTCAAGCTAGCATGTCCTCCTTTCCCTCATCCCTTAGACCTTCCACTCGTTCCCTCTAGGCAAACCCCACTCTTAGGTAAAAATAAACTACTCATACCACAGCTGAGACCCAGCCCCGCCCCCTCCCCATGTCACCTGCTTTACAGTACATATGTGAAAATCCTTGAGCTTCCTACCAAAACCTATGTGGGTCTTCTGCAAAACTCCCCCTTCTTTCTTATAGTGTGTATACCTCAGATGCAAGCCCTGAAGCAGCTATCGTTCACCTGAAACCTCCTCGCAGCCAGACCTCATTTACCCTCTCAGCCCCTCAACCCGCCCATTTAGTGTAGCCCTGCTCTGATCCACAAGCTAAAAACCACACCTACCTCCCCTGGTAACCTGGTGACCTCCACCCTAAAGGCCACAGTATACTTGCAGCAGCAGCAGTGGCCCACTTTCTTCCCACTTCTTCCCTTAGTCACCTCATCACGGCGTTTAGTGAGTCTAGATGAACATGAACACCACAGGGTTAGGGTTTTTAGTGTTGACAGTTTCAGTAAAGGTTGAGGTGAAATGTCGGACTTTTACTAATGCTACAATCAGAGACGTCAGGAGTGCAGTAAAAGTTGACATCTGTAATGGGTTGGTGCACTTGAACCTTTGTCAGGTAAAAGACATAGAAAAAAAATAATATATATATACATATATATATATATATATATATTCCATCTTTTATTCCAGAAAACCAGCAGAAACAACAACCTAAAAGTTAATTAGACAGTACATTTAGAATAAATGTAGATATAAGTATAAATAATCACAAAGCCATTGAAGTAATACACTTTGTTTTCTTCATTTACTGTCTTTTAGTTTTTGTTTAGAATCAGAACACTAACTCTTAATGACTCAAGTCAATTAATTGATTAATTGATTAGTCAGTTCAGCTCTCCCAGAGTCTCTGAAGGATTCTCCCATTAAACCAGACCTTGGTACCTGGTCTGTTAACTGCTGGCATCAGTCTTCCTAGTTTGTAAATGTTTAACAGAGACATTAAAAATATATTCTCTGTCTTTTGCTATTTAAATGAGGGTTGAAGTGACTCGCCCAACTCCAGAATCTCTGCTTTTATTGCATCCAAAGTGAGCCATCTTTCTGGGAATGGGAATTGTATTATTTAGGCTACGTTAAAAATATATAACCAATCGAGTACTGGGGGGAAAAGAACCAAATGACAAGAGAGAGAAAGGCACACAGACAAAAGTTCATGTTCCAGACAACGGCACTCATGAGTATTTTCCGTTCCGCTGCCTTTCTTCTTGGGCAAAGTTTAGCAAAATAAAATGAAATATAGTTAAATGTGGGCAAATATCATCGCGGTTAATAAAACAACACTTCGCCACGGTCTCCGGTGACAAACTCTATTTTATCCTGCGCCGCTGAGGGAAGAAGCAACAGAAGCAGGTAACATTTGCAGACTGGTTGAAAGATCACTTGTAATATAAAACTAACAATGGCTGTGGTCCGTCTGGTGAGGTCACGTCTAATTCTCCTCCAAGTTAAGTCCTGACTCCGAGCTCCTGAACTCCCTTTGATGAATGTAAATAGTTGTACTATAGTATATCTAGCTATCGTGACTTAATTCCATCTAAGATTTCTACTTTGCTATTAAGTATACTGTTGCCTTTACACATTTCCATCACCCCCTCCCCCTCCCCACACTCCCAGCCCCCGGCCGCCTCCCCCATCCTATGCAGATCCCCAAAGCACAAAGGTTTGAATGTTGTGAGTACAACAGAAAGAAAAAGATGAATTCCTTCCATTCTGGTTGTTTCTGTCTGTCTGTCTGTCTTTCTGGTCTGTTTTATCTGTTGAGGCTTACGTGTGCTTTTGTATTCCTTATATGCAGATCCTTTATGTGAATAGCAGAACCTTGTATTAACTGTATGATGGAAGAAGAGACTCTTCTCGTGTGGCTGTGGCTTCACTTAACCTGTGCAATCAAAACTGTTTCTTTTTCTTTCCCCTGCAAAATGTTTCAACGTGTCGTAGAGTCCGGCTTCAGAGTATTCACAAACCTTTGGCTTTTTGCATGGTTAGGTTTAAAAAAGAATGGAGAGAGAGAGAGAGAGAGAAAGAAATGTAAAGGGTAAATGGATGAGGTTATCATTCCTCCGACTCACCCCATGTTCAACACAACGCATTAAAGGCAGAAATCAATAATTTATTCAAGGCCTCGACTCAGCAAAAAAACCTTACGAGCCCTTTTCTCCCTGCTCGTAGTATTTGGAGTTTTCACAGCAGTTTCAAATCCTTCCGACGTCCGGGCTTTAGCTCCAACCACAGTCGGATTCTTCTTCTGGACGGAGAAGCATCAAGTCAAACTCAGGTCACGAGCACTTTGACGCAGGTTTCCTCCACAAACGTTGCTGCATTTATTCTTCCCTCCCATCCTGACCAGTCTTCCTGACGCCGACACACTCTTGTCAAAGCAGGTTGTCCGATTTCCGAGCATCCGGCTGCAACCGCTGCAATCTTCCTTAAAATGGACCCATCCTCTGGATCGTGTCCAACATTCTCTAAATGGAAAATTGTTAATGTAATCATTTAAAACCTGGTCCACGTAGAAAATTTACAGACTTGACTCATGCTCATATTTATATGTATGTACGTATCTACATACATGTATACAGTTACCAGTTTGAACTAAAATGAATGCAGTACAGTGAAGGGGTCTGAATATTTTCTGAAGCCAGTGACCTTTGACACCGCCCTGTGTGTTTGTTGGGGGGTGCAGCACCTGTACCGCACTGGGTTTCGGATGATTTTATATTTCTTTTGTTTCTCCTGCTTTGTGCTTCAAAGAAACAGTACTATTTATTACAATGTTGGTACATTATTATCACAATTATTATTATAGTTATTACTACCATGATTATTATTATTATTATGATTATTAATAAACATTTCTTTGCTCAGTAACTTTCCTTTCCCTGTCTCTCACGTGGTGTGAAAACCTGTGGTGGTCAGCTTTTTCTCTTCCATCCACGGGTTTCCTGTTTGTTTGTTTTTTTTCTGTCTCACACTGAACCACATGGTAAACACTCTTGGCTGAACTCTCTTTCTTTCGTTCTATTTTATTCCTCCTGCTCACCTTCCTGCACAGGAACGACTCTGCTCTTGCACTGCGACATACCATCCTGGTTTCCTGCTACATTCATCTCTGTACTCTTCTGTGTGTGTACCTAAAGATGCAGTACATCTCCAAGGACCTGCCATAATTCACTCACTCACTCGGCTCCTCCCTGCTCCTGCCAGAGACTCCGCTAAGAATTCACTGAAACTTTATACACTAAATCATCTCGCTTTAACTTCTACTCTGCCTGGCCCAAGGGTAAGAAATATTAAAGGACAAATCAGACATTTTTATAAATATAACACTCTGGTCTCACCTGGTGGAGGGTAGACTGTTAGATCCACCTCATGACTTTGCGCACAATATCACTGCAAAGTCTACGTAACATGAACCGGTTAAATAAAACTGACCACTGCATGTATTTTTTTTATTACAGTCATGGTTAAAAGGAGCTGAAACATAGAGTTTGCTTCACTCTCTTAATGCTAATGATTGGTTGAACCAGTGAAGCTCAGTTGCCCCCCCTGTCTACACTAATAATAAATGTGGCAGCTTCTGGGTCCTACAGCACTTAAAGTTTGATGTGGACTGCTTCTTTTTTCCCTCTCGTTGGCTGTTGTGGTTCCCAAAGTGTTTCTGCTGCGCTCCCTTGTGTAAAAACAAAGATAATGTTACTTCATGGACATATTCATAACTGCATCAATACTCTGTATTTCCTCCAAAATCATTATTAGTTATAACTATCCTTTGGGACCCCCCCCCCCCCCCCCCCCTTCACTTTTGGAACCTCTCATAGACAGGCCTGCCTGCAGTCCAGATCTGTCATGTTATTCTGTCTGTAACCATGACTACAGACTACACTGTTTTACTATTGTTCCTTTGTCAATATGGCTTTTTTTGGCAGGGGGGATTTGTCTTTCTGTTTTGTTATAAAATAGATCCCTGCGTGCTGCAACCCTTATTGGCAGCTCCTTGTAGTTACCGTTTTTCCTCCCTTGGCTGTGCCTTGGACTAATATGGACTCGACCAAGAGCAACTACAGAAAACACAGGTATGTGACAGCTGGTAAAAACACTTAATTTCCCCATTTTATTCAGAGGACTAAGCTGTCAGAAATGTCAGAGAATAAAAAAGAAACCTTACTTCTGAAACTATTTTTCTACATATCCTGCATTTAAGTCTAAACAGTCCTGAGGTGTTGTTTCTGTCAGAGAATTCCTTTGTTGTAAATTTCTGGGAGGTGTTTTTCTCACCACGTCACAACTGTCTTCTGAAATCCAGTTCCTTTCAATCCTTTCAATTTCAGGGTCAGATGAAATGGGCGTAGTTACATCTAAACCCCGTCTCAGAGCTTTGCTTAAATATCGAGGTTGGAACCATTGGAATCAGTGCAGTAGATTCAGGAAGAAACTTGAATGAATGTAAATGTAAAGTGTGTCAATCAGTTCAGTTGTTCAGCAGTCACCGAGATAAAGATGTAGTGAAGAGTTTGGTCAACAATGGAAGAACTGCACCCGTTCTTTTTTAAGATGTTTGGCCAGGATGCAGTTTAAGACCAATAGTACGGACAATTCATCAAAGGCGAGTGCCAACAAAGCCATGGGCTTGTGACGAGGGATAATTACCACAGGGATCGCCATATTGTGGAGTTAATGGCCCTCAACCATGTGTACCTCTTCTTTCAGGAGAAATTATTACTTAATGGAGTGGGAATTAAACGGGATTTCATATGCTCTAAGCACAGATTCCATCTAATGATTCCAGCAAATCCTCACTTCTGTGTCTGCTCATTTATTCTTGAAAAAACAACCTAAAAATACACCCCAGCTAATTTTTCCTGCTGCGTTCTCAGGTAGACTCTTCTGTGCAGGTGAAACAGACCTTTATTTATTTTCTTGTTTGTTGGTTTTTGATGCGTCTCAGCTGTTCAGCCATTGGTTTTGACGATGGAGATTGTGTTGTTACCCAAATAGAGAATTATCGCCTTCGGTATATTTACCAAGGCATCATTTACTCTTTAAAATGCTTTAGAACAGGAAAGATAATATTTTTTATTCAAATACAATACAAAAATATTTTTGTTGTTTTTAGAGTATCTCAAAACACTCCTGTTAGACTGCATGTGTTTATTCATTTATTTACATCCAAAGCTCTTTACTAGGAGAACTTTCTTCCTACTGAGCTGCACAGAAGATTTTTTATGTATTTATGAAATATTTATTTATTGGGTAAATTATATTATGATATCTATTATCATGTTAACATATTATCATGTTATCATTTATATTGTTAATACATTTATCCATATGTCTATATAGAAATGTGTCATTTCATTTTAACCTAAAATTCTGTAAAATGTCTTACACAATTTCTTTTGGTTACAACCCAACAGGAATGGAGCTACAACTTAAATTGATAGATGGTCTTTAAAAGACGACCGTGGCTCTGGATGTCTGATGTGCAAGTAAGCGTTAAATTGGAAGGTTGTGGGTTTGATTCCACAGGGTTATAAGTGCTTTGACTTGTCACATATGTCATGACCATTTGATGGAATTAGAAAAAGAATCCAGTTTTTTATATTGGACACAGTGTTCACGTCACTGACTGCTTTATCTTTGAGACTTAAAAACCTACGGCTGGATTGTTGTTATACTGGATGCTGCTTCTACTATTGTTCCCTCAAGCAAGGCATTCATTTCCACCTGCCTTCCTTTTATTACCCACCTAGTCTTTGCCTTTGAGTTTTCTATCCACCATCCCCACCTGAGGGTGGTGCTGTTCTGCCCTGCTTGGCTTCTTTCTGTGTCGTGTTGATCAGACGTTGGGGTCCAAATAGATCAGTGAGGCTTTAGAGCTCTGACGTGCCCCACTTTGTGCTGCAGGTGCCGGGGTTAGTTCTGATCCCGACAACACACAGCTCCCTTTTACACACTTCATCTGGAACTGTCCAACTGTCTCAAATTGGTGAATCGACCCACGCTCCACTGTCATTTCCATTTTATTGCTCTTATTTTGAGTTGTAACGATGAGCTCCTGCCATTGAAGTTCAAGTAATCAGCTAATCAATACGCCAGTTAGTTCTGCCTGCAGAGCAGCTCTGTCACAATGATAAAGACTGACTCACTTTCATTGCTCTCAGCCTCGTACCCAGTAAACCAGGGATACCAGTCCCAGAGTCATAGGGAGAAGGGAGGATAATAGAACCTTGATAGTTATTTGTCTTCCATCTCCTTAGGGACACAAGACAGAGTGTTGTTGTCCGTCTCCACCACAATCATTTACCTAAATAAAACAAATACTTCATCGATCCTCCTTCCCAACTCACATTTCCCCTGTTCCTTCTCCACCACAGCAACCAGGGTACAAACACACACACACACACACACACACACTACATTGACATACAGTGAAACAACCAGTCTTGTGCATCTAGCAGCATTGATCTACTTCCAGAGCACTTTGTCATCACCATCCATTGTATGCTAAACAATCCCAGCTGTCACCATTGTCCACTGCCTCAGGTTTTGCTGGTATAGCAGCTTTCTCCAGTGACTGTTGTGTGTGAGAGAGAGAGAGAGACAGAGACAGAGACAGAGACAGAGGGAGGACGGTGTTTGTGTGTATCTAAAGACCCCAGAGGCCCAACTCTACTGCAACTGATAACAAGGACCAACCAGGCTTCCACATGCTTTCGTATAGGAGGTCACGGGGTCAGTGTAGTAATGAAATTCCCCTGATAGGCTAAATATTTGAAACATCACTCATTCAAGCCAATCCTAACACTGTTAGTAAAGCGCAAAACCTTTTGGTTTGGCTTTTAAAAACACCATAACATCTTTGACCATAATTTGGTGAATCACTCTGAACCTTTATCTACCAGAATGTCGTTTTCTTAGTAACATCTGTCTAATCCAGTTGTTCCCAAACATTTTCTGCAGCTTCCCCCTTTTGGTGAAATAATTAATCTGCAGAAAACTACATATACATACTGTATATAGATCGATAGAGAGAGAGAGAGATGAAAATATGAATGATATGAAAATTATTCTGACCCCCTGCTTCCCTCCACTATACCTCCAAGCCTGCTAAAGTCCAAATCTTTCTCCGGGCATTATGTAAAGATATTGAGATCATGTTTGGTCTTAATTTTTTAAATAATCCAAATGTACAATATGCAAGAAAAAAAAAACCTCTCAAGCTGTTTCCAAATGAACTCATCTTTAACCTTTCAAATCAAGTTTCCGGTGGACAACACCTAAGGATTAT
>NC_024314.1:8447068-8447485 GCF_000523025.1 Cynoglossus semilaevis
TTTTTTTTTTTTCATTTTTAAAAAGTGAACTTACTTCTCTCACAACTGTATCTTTAGTTTTCCTAATGTTTTTTTCTAACCTGCTGACAAGTGTCCTGTCATTATATGTTTTCTTCAAGAACCAAAAAAAATGAAAACCAGGCTCTAAATTTAGTTCCGCAAGATATTTCTCCCACTTCCAAAAAGTCCCTGTTTAGAAGGAACTTTTTGAGTGTTCAGGAACTGTCACTGCATAATTGGTTTAGTGCCACCTAAGACAGCTGTGATTGCTAAAGAAATACAAAAAAAGCCAAGCATTTGTTTTTACCCTTTGGCAGAATGATAATTGGTATAACTAGAGCGTTTCTCCAGTGCTGACAAAGCACAGATGCAAGACTGTGTGACATCCAGCTTTTTCCCAGAAGGCAAGCAGCCTGT
>NC_024314.1:8447532-8455584 GCF_000523025.1 Cynoglossus semilaevis
CGGCCAAGTTTGTAATCAAATCAAATATTTAGAAAAGCATTGTAATGTGTTGTGTTTGAATTAGTCTAATCGTCAGATTAAGTTAGTCACCGACCAATTAGCCAACAATACAGCGTGGAGTACTGTAGCTGTGAGGCAGCCAGACGTTTTTCTTTTATGGCCTTATGAGAAGGCTCACCAGTAAGGAAAACTGAAGCTTCACAAGCACAAAAACACACACACTCACACGCACACGAAAAGACACACGGAAAAATGTGTCAGACAATAGCTGAGTTCCCCCACAGGACAGTCTATTAGAGCTAATACCCACCATCCTTTGTGAATTGTTCTCTGCTCCTGATGATTACAAGGGGAACAACCCCTGTAACAACACACAGCCCATCGTCTGATATCACATAACCCATGTAAGGGATGAGGATGTGGATGGTAGCTGAGGGAAGGGACCGGCGACGAGGGGTGGGCAGCGTTGGCAAAGCATTAATACTACTACTCAGTGGTGCGGTAAATTAATTTTGGATTGCTTCTCTGGGTTTAAACAAAATTGTTTTGTTGAGGGGAAAAGGAGATTAAGGTTTTTAATTATACTGGGTAATTCATTCCACAAAATAAATCCCCAATATAACTGTCTCTTCAGTGGCAGAGGAGATGTGTCAGACACCTCATGGTGTTGTTATTAAGATATGCCACGCGCACACAAACACACTATCAGTCCACCATGGTTCCTGTTCAGCACGCGACCGCCACTTCCCTCGCCCGGCAGTTTAACGCCTCTTTACGCCTCACGTTTGTGAGAGAAAGCAAGTTTTCACCTCAGAGGCCTACAGACTGAGGCTCAGACACAGACCACTGGAGTTCAGAGGAGGGATGGGTTGCATCCCAGCGTCAGATGATATCAGCTGTACATCTCTCCAAGTCGGACTCTGATGCCAATTACCGTTGATTTCTCCTGGCATCATACAACTTCCTGTCACTACTGGTCTCGGTGAGCCGGCTCCAAACTGGCACAACGTAACAATCAATAGGAATCACGTTTGGATTGGATCACACTAGAGAGGAGGGAGCATGGACTGTAATATAAGAAACGGACACTGACATTGTTGACCCAATTGTTAAACCAAGAAATAATATTGTTTTATATAAGTATTGTTTTTTTACTCCATTCATCTCTTTTCTGCACCTTATCCAAGGTTGGACCGTGGGCTAACACAACTTTGTCCAGCTCTTCCAGAGGGAAATCACAGGGCACTGCCATGCCAGTTGAGGGACCAGTCCCTCCAACAGGTAGAGGGTCTTCCCTTGGGTCCCCTCCTGGTAGGACGTGTCCACAAGACCTCACCAGGGATGCCGGGGCCACCTCATCTAGTTCTATGTGGAGGAGAAGTGGTTCTACCCTGGGCCCCTGCCTGCTGACTCAGCTTTTCACCCTATCTCTGAGTGAGAGTCCAGACACCCTGTGGAAGAAACACATTTCGTAAGTCAAAATTATCCAGTATCTCTCTGATCATTTACTGCAAATAATTTGTCTTTGTTTATCAATGTGACAGAAATGAGCAGAACACTTCTCTTCCACTAGGTGGCAGCAGAAAAAAACTGAAAAAGACCTGTTGATGAAGATCTTTGTCTGCCTTTCTTCAATTCCTGAAAAATTCAACTAAACAGGCCCAGTAAGTGAACTGTGAGTAAACTGAAACTTAAAGATCAGTGTATTTCATTTCAGATACTTTTTGTCACGTTTTTGTTCAGTGGTCAGCTGTGAAGAGGGAAATCCTCTGTTTTAAAAACATCCAACTAGGTGTGGCCAGACAACAGTGTGTGAGCAGCCACAAATGGCTTACCCCAAAACAGCATTTAGTACACACACACTCCCACACTTTTACACACACACTCCCACAGTGTTGACATGTGTGAGAGAGTGGACACTATCCCGCTGTGTGGCCAGCCTTTCTCGCTGTTGGCTGTGAGGAATAGCTCCATTTACCACTGGTCATCTATCTCAGTCACATCCAGTTGCTTAAACACACACACACACACACACACACACACACTCACACCGAAAGAGAGAGCGAGAGAGGGAGTAGTTATGTGTGCAGTTACACACTCGCACATATGTGGCCGAGGCAGCACAGTATTTAAAATGGAGAAATCCAATCAGAGTGGGATGCCAGATTGTGTTTACAACACTATCCACTTCTACTGCCCTCCTCTTCCTCTCCTCATTTCTATTTACTGCTCTTGTTGAGTTTTATTTCCCGCCTCTCTTATTCGCTTCCTCTTTATTTATTTTTTTCCTCCTGGCCTGAATAAAACAAGTGCCGTGAGTTGTTTAGGGGGGAGATTGTGGGGCAAGAAAATGAGAAAAGGCTGGAGCCGATAAAAGGAGAGAGAACCCCTCGTGCTAAATCCATTTCTCATGCCTGAGTGGTTACCGAGAGGTTGCTGTTTTGCAGTGTAATAAAGTTACGTAATATTTTAGCTCATGTGAATTTCAGATTTAATAGAAGCAGCAGTCGTGGCAAGATTTGTTTTATCCATATACATTATTAAGGCAAAAAGAAATGGCAGTAAATAAATGCATCAAAAAGATAATGCTCCCCCTTTAACTCGATAAAGGAATGCTATCTTTTTTATTTTTTAATAAAATAAATGCCGTATATAAAAAGGCATGGCCATTTTGTCATATTATTGTTGACATACATAAAAAAATGTGCTCTCAGATGAACCGTTGTTACAACCAGTCTTGGCAATATCATGTAAATTTAATGTGGACAAATAAAAAAAGCACCATGAAACCTAGTCTGCATTTGTTTATGGGGCCACCGTGGTCCGATAGACTGTATATAAAACAGTGGACATTCCTTTGGAGTCTCATTCTAAAAGCAACCAAAAAATGAAAAGAGTTCTACATAAAAGTATCACTGCTGACCAAACGACAGTGGTCATCTTTTCATCTCCTGATGCTTAAGCAACAACAACAACAACAACCTCAAAGACTGAATGTACATCGTTCTGTGTCTGTTCAGGTTGACCTGTTGACCCAAAGCTCTGGAGGAAACCCACACAAACGAGGAGAACTCTCTGGGAATTGAACCAGTGATCTCTTTGCTGTAGGGTAAGAGCACTATTCCACTGCATGGTCAGCTGATTATTATTAAAGTAATTAATTTTCTACATTAATCATTTTGCAGATGAAGTCCATTTTTAACAGAAATTTCTTCTTCAATCAAAATATCAGAGAGCACATTAACACAGGGTGTAATCTATGTAGCTAAGCTAAGCTAGCTACAAACGTACTCTAGCCTGAGCCAGCTGCTTGGTATAAAAATCTACAACTTAGCAGTTTATCGATCCCCAAACTCTATGCTTCAAAAACATCAGCTAAAAATTACATTAAATAGAGCCAAGCAAATTTCCCACATGGCGTCAAAGGGCAACTGTTAGCCATATGTTTCCCACTGAATGTGCCAGTGTTCAAACCATCGTTTTTTTTGTTTTTTTTTACCCAACTAAATTCATGAGATGCTGCGGGGGCGTTGACTTGCGACATTCACGTGAATGTGAAATCCCTGCTCACAGTGTAGAAGTTGAGTTCCTACTCCCATCTCAGGTGGGGGGGGCATTTTTGTTTGGGTAAGAGCCCTTGTTTGTCTGGGAGTGATGTTGAAATTATGCGGCTGTGTTTTCTTATCTGAGGGACTATGTACTAACCAGTGTGTGTGTGTGTGTGTGTGTGTGTGTGTGTGTGTATGAAGTTAATCGCCATGGTGTGCTGGGATAGCTCCTTGCCCTTGGCATGTGTTTGACAAGAGCTCAATCTGTAAATCCATTAATTACCACCATCCACACCAGTACTGCTGCTGCTGCTGCTGCTGCTGCTGCTGCTGCTGTAGCCAGGAGATTGGATGTGCTGCTGGAAGCAGCATGGATAGTAGTGGTGGGGGAAGGGTTTGATGTACTGGTGTTGGCTTGGCTCATGAGCAGCTGAGCAGTTATGAGAAATTGAGAGAATGGCAGCTGGGCAGACGGCGGCCCCTCAACAAGACCAATGAAATGCTCCAAATGCTGCAAGTTGCCTTGTAGAGCAGCTGAATACTTTATACCTTTCTCTCGTGTTCTGTTTATTCTCTTCACACACACGCGGACAGACAGCCACACACACAGTTTAGTCATTAGTTTGAGTGCGATTAGGTTCCTCAGAGGAAGAGCCTCTGTGGCAGACAGATTCATTTCACCAAATGAGCCCTTATTGTTCTGGGCCACACTGAAGCAGAGCTCTGTCTATATGTGTGTGTGTGTGGAGGAGACGGGGGTGGGACCGTGGACCATATCACATCACCACTTGACACATCACCACTTGACACACTCGGCTGAGCGCTGATGAAGCAGGTCCCTGGAGCGCACGCAGACGTGCACCCGCACAGCTACACACTTAATATTGCATGTGGACACAGAGTCACCAATCCAGAATGTATGCTCTGTACACAAACACCAACAAAAGGCATGGCGTTCACACCCGTGTCTCACACTTGTTAATGAGAGTTATGAATTTCTGTGAAATTGCAGCGATCAATAATTGCGTGTGCGCAGGAGTTCAGCAGTGGAGTGTCCTGACGACTCTATGTCACTCAGTAATTGGTCAGCAGCAGCATCACTCAACTTGGAATCTGCAGTTTCCATCCACTTTAATCCACGACAGGTGGTAAAACAGGAACAGAAGGGCATTCAATAGCAAAAAAAGTAAAAGTGAAGCAAAAGGTAACATTTTAAAATAAGTGGTTCATGCAAAGTGGCGCTTTGGCCCAGAGGCAATGTCTCTGTCATTGGTGTGGAACCCCAGGGTTCACCTCCTGGGCAAGTTCGAATCCCGGTTAGGGCGGTTGGTACCTTCCAGTGGACTCACCACCCGCAGGAAGGTTTGGTACGGTGCAATGTGATTTGGGTGGCGACTGCTGCCCCCGCGACCCGGAAACGGATAAGCGGATGAAAATGGATGGATGGATGGATGGATGGATCATGCAAATGTACAGCAAGGACATAACTATTAGTCCAGTTACCTAACTGTTAGTTAGGTAACTGGACATCTAGAAGGTTAGGGTGATAAAGACGTGGACAAAAAATGCTGAGTGATCAGAGTTGGGCAAGCATGTACAGCAGGTTAGGGTGATAAAGAATACTTTATAAAGAGCAGTGGTTCTCAAACTTTTTCTACTAGAGCGTGAGCAGAGCAGAGCAGAGCATGTGCGCCAGGTTAGGGTGATAAAGGATTGGTAGGAAAATGGACGTTAGAAGGAAAGGACAACGACATGCATAGAGGGAAGAGAAAGCTGATGATGCAGCGTGGTGAACTCAGCTAGAAACAACCGTTGAACTTTTACTAACGCACAAACAAGACACTGAATATTGATATCCAGTGTCTTGTTTGTGTGTTATTAAACAGGTTAAAGTATGTTTTTTATATTTGGAATATTTCTTCTCCTTTTTAACAAGTTCTTGTATTTTCTGTAAATGTATGGAAATTTGTAATACACATACAGTACTTTGAAGTAAGAGTCTGTCTAGCGCTGGGAAATTTCATACTATCCATATCAACTGAGGTGAAATATGTGTACCATTATACCGGATACTTATATCACCCAGTGGTGTTTTATTCTTGAAAAATCTTCTAAAGGCTATATTTTTGTTCCCACTTTGCTCCTTCTCCCTGTATATGGCCTGCATTTACTCCTCTGTCGCCTCCTCCTGTTCTTGCTCTCTCCTCCCTGCATCCCTTCCTCGCGCCGTCTCCACGATGCTTCTCGGTTGATTTTAATGTTTCTTCTGCATAGCAGCAGCTTTTAATCATTCCTGCATTTTTGTTCCTCTTTATTAGTTTCTCTCCCTGGAGATGTACAGTAAGCACCGAATTGAGACAGAGTAGAGAGGGGAGAATGGGGGTGGGGGGGGCGGGAGAAGATGTGTATTAATGTTTCATACTTTCCCCGCTCAGGGGAAGGAGCTGATATTTATTTCATGTTGTGGACACTTTCTCCCTTCTCTTTTTTGGGGTCTCTGAGGTCGAAGGAAAGTGGCCAACAATGCTGTCACCCAAACTGCCAGAGGGGGGAGGAAGCAAAAGCATGAGCGACAGAGAGAGAGACAGAGAGAGAGAGAGCGAGAGAGAGAGAGAGAATTCTCCATCAGAGTCTTCTTTATTGCCAGGTGGGCATTAACATGCATGGAATTTCCCTGGTCTTCTTGGTGCAAAACAAACACAGTCTTTGGTTTGTGATGAAGTTTTGGCCGTAACTGTCAAAAACTTTTAACTGGCGTCTTGACTAAAGCTTTGAAATCTAACTTCCCCTCATGAATCACCTGAACTACCTCTCGCTTTAATACTTGCACACTTTCTCCCACTCTGCCTCGTCCTCCCCCGTGATCCCTTTTCCTTCACACACTCATATAATCCCATTCTCCTTCTTTTCCCCATCTTCCCCTTTTCCGTCTCTTCTCAAAACAGATTTGTGGCCATAAAAGGCATAAGAAGAAGACAATCTCACTACCTGCTCTGATTGCTGCTGAATAATTAAAGACAATGCTCAGAGCAGCTCCACTGAGCCCCAGGTGACACACAAACACACTTCCTTTTTTTCGCCCGCTGCTGCATTTCTCCCGCTCTCCCTCATTGTTCGGCTGCTTTTGTTTCCTGCGTTCTGCTGATTCTTTTTTACATAGTTCCTGGGTTTGTTCTCTGCCACTGAACAGACGCCATTTGTCTTTTTTATCATAAATGCAACCTTTGAGAACGAGGATCTGGGTTTTGCAGCGTTCTTTGTTTCGCTCTCAGTCAGTGCCACAGGTGGGAATAATAAAATAGAGCAGTGGCACCGTCATAGGAGTTGTACAAAGAATAATGGATCCACAAAACATTTGAATTGTTCAAACAGGACAGTAAAATTATACTGAATGTAGTTTACAGTCCAGGTCAGGATATATCTTTTGCCTAACTCTGCATAATCTTACATCTCACTCCAGTTGCTGCTTATGTTTTCTCAGGTTTTTTATTTTTATGCGTTTGATCTTCTCCGTCTGTAGCTGTGGTTGTGTGATGTAGATGTTTTTTCATCCAGTCACTTTCTACACCTGTAAAAATCCAATATACAAAATACACAAGGGTCATTGAATGCAACATTCAGGGCTGCAGGAGAAAAGAAAATCTTTCATAAACAACTCTTTGGCACAAAAGGTGATTCAGAACCGATCCTGTCTGGCAAAGACCAGACCCTTGGCTCATGCTCTTTTTATACCCAATCTCAGGACCAGTGCCACCTGCTGGAAGAGGTGAAAAACAAATACAAAAAACAAATTTTAATTAACAAAAATGTGATAATTCTCAGCACTGAGTGGATGTGTGTAGAAATAAATGAAACAAATGAACTAAAAAAGAAGAAAAAATATCAGCAGTTACTGGGCTTCACTCTGAAAACTCATTTCATTTCATTTATATTATTTCATATAATAATAATTATTGTAATTTTTATCATTTGGTGGGATGCAGCCTACAATATAAATATTGTAAGTCACAGGTCTGCAACAAGGGGTCCGGGACCCCAAGGAGAGTCCACAGAATTACTGCAGGAGGTCCTAAAATTTTTGGTTGACTGAAATTATCAAAGCTTTGATGGGGGGCATGGAGGTCAGTTTAATGATGTCAGATGTCATATTATTATTTTCTATATGAGTCCAAAGATTTTGGTTTTGTCTGTGAATGTTCTTAGTCATGTTCCCAACATTTGTTATATGAACAGCAACTTTTAATTTGCAGTTGAAAAACTGTGACCTAATTTGAGAAAGATGATAATCCTAAATATGTATGTCTAGTTCTCAGGAAAGTCAAACATTTTATAGAGATAAAGCAGACTCTCTGATGCTATTGTCTGTTGTTCAAATATAAATCTAAGAAAAGGGCAAAAATAAAAACATGCTTTTAAAAAAAACCTTTTTAAAACCCAGGAGTTGTTTTTTGTCAGTGTTGACTGAGCCTTTGGGGTTTAGACAATTGTCCATTCTTGCTTTTAA
>NC_024314.1:8455609-8487058 GCF_000523025.1 Cynoglossus semilaevis
TCCCCCCGACTCTGCAGGCTCCCGTCTCCTGGAGGTTTCATTTACATTTTCTAACAATGCTGCACTTTGACTAGTTTTATGATGAGAATGAATTCTGTTCAATTTTTTTGGCATCAGTGTAATGATGTGTCTAATTAATCTAGCATTTAATTCCTTGGTTAAATCAAAAACAGACATTCCCAGCTGGATATTCCATCCAAAGGCTTCTCACGTTTTCTCATTTTCTAAATTAATTTCCCAGATAATCTATTCTATCGCCATATTTATTGGTGTAGAGATATAAAATTACACATGCAATAATAGGGGAGTTTATCCATATGGATATATTGAACAATGGATAAATCCAGCCTTACATTTTTGAGTTGTTCAGACAGAACATTTTGGACATTTGAACACAGGTGTGTAACACACACATACACATGAATTTCCTGATTAAATGTGTACTTTAGTTCTATGAATGTGTGGTCTGAAAGTCATCATTTGTTTTGCAGGACCACGTGGCTGGAGCATGAATGGACCTGACTGACACTGAGAGGTGACTGTTGGAAACCTGCACAGGTCACATGACCCTCAAAGCACAAATCAAATCTTACATCATTGCTTCATTACCCCAAATCCTTTAACACAAGACAAACGTAGCTCTTCTTCTCACTGTATTAATGCAACAGCACACTGTGCCTTCCTCTTCCATGCATTGATACCAATCAAATTTTTCCCAACACTTTGCGATTGCTTACTATAATATATGTCTCCGTCTGTTGCTGTCAGCTGTCGGACCGTGGTGATGAGTTTCCTTGACAGTTTTATGAACATTTTCTGAGATCTGGATCTCGGTAAGGCCACATGATTAAATAAAAGGAGGGATGAAAAATAGAAACACACACACGCAGACACAAAGGAGGCTGATGGAGGAGCACTGATGTGCTGTGGCTGCTGAGAGGAGTGCTGACACAGCCACCACTGTCCCATCATCGATTGGTCTGAGCAGAGGGAGTGGAGGGGGTGGTATCATGGTCAGGAGACACAAAGGGAGAAAGTGGGAGAGAGCGCTCTTTGCTTTTTATCTGCTCCTGTGGGGAGGGCAGCGACTCCGTGCTCGACTCTGCCTCAGATCTCAGGGTGTGTCGTGTTTGATTCCTTGCAGGGCTGAAAGAAAAGCTGCCAAGTTTACAAACTGCTTTGCAAACACACACAGGACCTGAGGTGAATAAGTGAGGATTGGGAGGATGGAGAATCTCTTATCAGCTGCTACGTGATTTGGCAAAAGTCTTTGTGTCAGACTCTCTTTCTGAGGCGACCTCAACATCCTTTTAGACTCAGGGTTAAGCGGCTGGATTCAAACCCCAACCTGTCAGGTGGAGACAAACTCCATTTCTGTGAGCACGTAGCAGCCCTATAGAAAAGTACAGTCTAAATTATTATATCCACCTCACTTTATTCACACTGTCATCTCTCATTTTGCGTAATACCCGTCTCCTCTCTTTTTTCCCGTCTCCTCCCTGTTTGTTATTCCACTCCTGTATTGCCTCTGTGTATTTTTTTTTTAATTTCATCGGTTTAAACACAATTTCCAATTTTTATAAATTTATAGCACCAGGAGAATAAAGGTTTATTTTTCAAGCAGATTTCTGTAATGTTACCAATCAATTTATGTGGCTGTTTACGTCGGAACCTTAGAAATTTGGAGAACTTTGTAACAGTCTGGTGTTTCTCCCAGGAGAAGTTTCTCCACCCGGTCGTTTCAGCCACCCTGAACCAGAAACTCAGATTCACGTCGACCTTTTCGCAAAGCCTGGAGGATTATTTATTGCAATATTAATATGATTTTGTTCACACCACCCAGCCTGGATTTATTACAGTGACATGAGTGCACAGCACTCTTTACCTGAGAACCTCAAATGGCCTCCAGAACAATGGGAGCACTTGTACATACAGCTCAATAATATGTCAGTAACAGTATGCACTTCACACTGACGGCAGTTACTGTGATTTATTTAATAAATATAAGTGAGATAATAGGCTGCATATTATTTCACCGCCTGAGAGATAAAGCCCAGTTGAGCATTATAGAGTCAAATCACAGATGTTGCTGCCAGATCTGTTACAGACGACATGTAATTCAGGCTCGGTTAGAAACTAGCGTGTCCAAGAGGAGAACGGGTGTTCAATCTTTAATAGCTAACAAACCATGATGAAAATTACACCTGGGATAAATCTATGTTTACATACTGTATATACAGATACAGCATGTGGTATGAAACATCAATGCCTCACCGGCTGAAACCTCCGAGGGTGATTATTTAACGGCGGCCTCCCATCGACATATGCTAATAAATAGGCAGCACTGCCATGTCTGTATCAGGCCATTCAAAGTGCTTACTGAATTAAAAATTGATATTGCTCATATTGCTCTCACATACAGAACCATGTAACCAGCCATGTGCTCATGAGTTCTACTCCACGAGTACCCATGAGCCCCTGGGGCTACGGCTTTGCTTTTGCAGCACGATACACAAAACCAGACAAGAATATTGGATTTTTTTTATATTCGTTTATTTGTTTTCTTTATTTTCTTGTCCAAATTAAAAGCAAAAGGTGTCACTGATTTAATGCTGCAGAGGCTGCTGGGTTGTAGTAGAGTGTGTGATAATAGCTGTGTAAGTGGTTGAAACATTTTTACTCCCCCCTTAATATTTTTTGTGGTGTATTGTTTGTAAGCTCACAAAAATAAACATTTTAAGCAGCTCCCATGGTCCAGTCACTGCTGCAGTGCAGTAAACTACCATCCCCATCCTCTGTCTGTGTTACTGTACCATCACGGTTCAACTTTTAGATCCCATTCGTGTTCATGACACCACACAAATAAACACCCTTTTGTCAAATTAATTGTTTCAACTTTGTATATTAAAAAAACGTCGTTTTCATTTCACAGGTCTGTTTTAATGTTTGAATGTTGCTGCTACTTAGAGGGTCGACTAATGTAAGACGGTGCTGATTGCAGTCACTTGGACCAAAACACAGTCAAGTCTGCCCTCGTGTGGCCTAATGTGATAAGAGGTTTCTACAGCCTAAAGAGTTTTATAATAACACTATCGTGTCTTCTCTGCGTTAGAATCGATTCACGTGATCATGCCAAAGATAATTCATTGAAAAGAAAGAGAGTCATTACTGTGCATTTGTAATATAATTTATAAATACATAATAAAAACAGTTTTATTCCACACCAGGCGATATTTTTCATGTTGATAACATATGATTTCCCATGGTTTTTGGATTTACGTTCAATAATTTACTTTGGATTTAGCAGCATCTGCAGGCAATGTTTCATGATGATCGCATGATGATATACATGATGATGTACAAATTTTCCTATTGTAGAAAGATGATTTCAGTTGAATATAATTTGTAAAAAAAAATCACCAAAATTATTGTTAATTTTATTTATAAGACCAAGAGTCGTTTTCTCTACTTTAATAATGTTGTTTACGCAAATGAGAAGGAAATATCAGTGAAGAATAGTTTATGAAAAAGGGAGATAAATGGGCTTCAGTACGGTAGTAAACATATAAAATGCAAGTGTAATCAAGAACACTTTGGAATAAGAATGTCTTTTTTAATCCCATATATATGATTTTACAACCTGACCACCTTCAACTGGAAAGCCTCAATTGGTCTCCGATGTGATTGCAATACTATTAAATATCCGCTAGATGTCACAATTTATTCGAACATCTATATTACCAGCATCAAATTCTTCAATCTAAGGCATGTACGTTCCTGTTTTGTTTTCAGTCAAAAACAATAGGTTTTTTTTATTGTAATATTATTTTGCTTAAATTATTGACTAAAATATTTATTTGTGAAAACCGTGAAATGTGTACAGTTAGTGTGTAGAGTCTTTTTTTTTATTATTATTTATCAGATAATTTATAAAGAGCGGGTTTTTAACACAAATTTTAAAGTGATACTGATTGTCCCTGGTGCAATATAATAAATTGTAATGGTTACAGACACACGGACTACTTATTTACTTAATTCCTGGAGCGTGGTGGTTAAGGAAGCGGACTTGGGTCTGTAAGGCATCAGGTTCATCAGGTGCTCTCGGAATGGCACTGTTCCCACACACTGCTCCCCGGGCGCTTAAGCTGCCCCCTGTTCACTTTGGTTATGGATTAAAAGCAGAGGTCACATTTTGTTGTGTGCAGTGGTGTGCTGTGTCACAATGACAAGGGGTTCACTTTCCTTTCCTTTTCTTTCCTTTCGTTTCCTTTCCTTTCCTGTCCTGAACGCATTACTTTACACGTGATGGTCTGTTATCAAACAACACTGTGCGACACGTGAGATGTCTGATCCCTTTGCTGATTGGCTTACAGGATACCAATAGGAAGGTGCTTAGTCAATAGACTTCCGGCATTTTCAGTCGATCTTTGAACAATCGGCCAAACTTCTTTGGTTTAGAAGACATTACTAATTTAAGCAAATGCTCAATTTTCGGTACACAGGGGGTGTGTAACTCTGACATTCTGAAATATTGAATGGGGCTTTGCTTCGACTCACTGCCGTTAATTTTAGCATAAAGCAATAACATTGTTACCGTTATTACAGTAAACACTGAGGTAACTATGCTGCATTTGTTGTAATTGTTTTTATCTCTCCCAGATTCAGTCTAAACTGTTCTTTTTAATAGCAGGCCATACAACTGATTAATAAAATTCGGAATTGATGCTTTTAACAGTAGCAGTTTGTTTTAAACCTACTATTTTAAAGGGTTCATTTGATTTATATTTAATGGTCAATCAGCAAAAATATTACTTTAAAATTAAGAGTGACCATAAATCAAAAACCATATAATTATAACAAAAATTGTAAAATTGTAACAAAAAATACGACTGATATTTCATATTAGTGTAAACATTTGTAGCAGTCTTTTATTGATTATAAACTCCTGTTTTAGAAAGGTTATACAAATGTAAAAAATTGTGCTGTATTATTTGTTTTACATGATTATTTTCCTACTTATCGGTTTTTCAATTTTGCATGCAGGCGGAAGTGATGTAAATTGGGGATACTCTATCCTTCGGGGAAGTATAGCATCTGACCGTATTGAAATTTGTCTGTCAAATCTGCCTCCATCCTTGTATTCTGACGCGCAAATGGCATATCTAACAATGAGAACATGAACGGCACACTGTAATCATCTGGACCATGTTGATATTTTAGTTCGGCGGACTTCGGGAAGATAAAAAAGGAATGGTGAAAGTCGGATTGTTAAAGAAGGACCAGGGAATCTGGAGGGGGAAGGGATCTGTGAATTCAAGAGGGTTGTAAACTGGTGAAAGAAGGCGGAATATTTGTTGTGACAACGCCAAAAAGCCACCGGCGGAACGTCAATTTAAAAGGAAAAACTCGAGTCCTATTTAAAAAAACTTAAGTTACGAGTCGAAACGTAAGGTCATTGTCAAAATGGAGCTTAGAGTTGGGAACAGATACAGACTTGGTAGAAAGATCGGAAGTGGCTCTTTCGGAGACATATACCTAGGTGAGTTGAATTATTCATTTATTGTCTTATGTTAAAGTATTTCAGACATCCGTATAGATAAAGAGGAAAAAATCGCATGACTTTCCATTAATATCAATTTACGTCACGGCTAAGCTAACTGACTTTACCTCTGTTCTGCTAACGGAGATGTCAGTTTAATAAAAAAATAAATAAAGCAGCGTAATTATCAAGGAACGAAACTCCATATGTTTTGTTATAATATAAATACTCGTTAAGTGGTAGGTTCTGATATTTACGTTTAACTTTTGTTTAAGCTTTTAAGTATTCAGTTTTCCCATCGTTCATGGGAAATTAGAGTAAACGCAATATTTCCACTCAATTTGTTGTAGAAATCCTGTACATATGCTAATTTATGTAACTTCCCAGCCTAAAACAGTATTAATATTCACGTGTCTCATTTTAGAGATGAGATTATAACTAATCGCCGTTCATTGTTTTACTTGATCTTCTCATGTTTACAACATAGCAGGCTGCTGACTTCAGCTCTTCGTTGTTGCAGTAGTTGCTATCTCAACCTTAAACACTTAGGTTTCTGTTGTCTTTATTTACACTCCAAACTGACGTGTGCTTCTACAGTGATACTGTGTTTGAGTAAGCTATTGTCTTACAAGCGAGCACTTGAACAGTATGTACTCATCAACGAGCGCTCATGCTTAGGGTGCAAGGAAACAAGTTTGTGATGAGCTTACCGATATTAAGGAGTAATAAAATCATCCAAACTATTAGTTGACACACAGTTGCCAGTTAGGCCTCATCTTTCTGTGGGTCCTTATACAAGAACATTACATTTTTGTTCACAACAGACTTGCTTCTGATTTTTCTTCTTATCCAGGCACAGACATTTCAGTGGGGGAGGAGGTTGCCATCAAACTAGAATGTGTGAAGACCAAGCATCCCCAACTGCATATCGAGAGCAAGATCTACAAGATGATGCAAGGAGGAGGTAAACTATTATTTATGACAATATGTTTCTCAGTTTCCCTGTACACTCTTTTTACCACTTTGTTAGTTACACAAACCTTTAATTGTCTCTTATTATGTCTGCTCTCCAAAAATGCTTCTTTAATAAAATGTGATAAATATTTTAATCAAAGTCCAATTGGCATACATAGTTTTCTTTCAAAATTTGTCTGTGACGGAATGCGTCAAGACGTTTTCACCTGTGAGTTTTACAATCCCACACCCATATGTGTAAATTAATAATAGTCTGTGCTGCCTGAGTAATAAGCAGTAAAAAACATGACATTTCTGTGGATAAAATGGCACAGGTTTTTGTAACAAACATAAATATGTTTTAAAACAATAACGGTTTCACTTTTACGTTTCTACAGTGGGAATTCCAACAATAAAGTGGTGTGGAGCAGAAGGGGACTACAATGTTATGGTTATGGAGTTGTTGGGACCCAGCTTGGAGGATCTTTTTAACTTCTGCTCTCGCAAGTTCAGCCTGAAGACCGTTCTTCTGTTGGCTGATCAGATGGTAAGAAGGCTTATTCATTATATCATTGTCAGTTATCAATTATTCTACACCTGGATGTAGGTGGTAACATATGGATTGGTATAGAAAATTTGTGAAAAGTAAAATTTTTATGGGTGGGATGGTTTTGTCTTTTCCACAGATCAGTCGTATTGAATACATTCACTCCAAGAACTTCATACACAGGGACGTGAAGCCTGATAACTTCTTGATGGGACTTGGCAAAAAGGGCAACCTGGTCTACATTATTGACTTTGGACTAGCAAAGAAGTACCGTGATGCACGTACACATCAGCATATCCCCTATCGAGAAAACAAGAACTTGACTGGCACTGCACGTTATGCCTCAATCAATACACATCTCGGAATTGGTATGACAATCTTTTTAGACTAGGAGGTAACTTCACAAAACTGTGCAGAGGTATATGTATAATAATGTCATCTTTATCTCCATATACAGAACAGTCAAGGCGTGATGACCTGGAGTCCTTGGGCTACGTTCTCATGTACTTTAATCTGGGTTCACTGCCTTGGCAAGGCCTTAAGGCTGCTACCAAGAGACAGAAGTATGAAAGAATTAGTGAGAAGAAAATGTCCACCCCTATTGAGGTTCTCTGCAAGGGATATCCCTGTAAGTGCTTAACTGTCTGGAGCTTTCATAATCCATTGTTTTGGTAAAAAAAAAAGGAAGAACTGTTGATCTTGACAAGTTTGGGGTTTTTTTTGGGTCACAGCTGAGTTTGCAACTTACCTGAATTTTTGCCGATCCCTGCGATTTGACGACAAGCCAGACTATTCGTATCTACGGCAGCTCTTCAGGAACTTGTTTCACAGACAAGGCTTCTCGTATGATTATGTGTTTGACTGGAACATGCTTAAGTTTGTAAGTATAAGTCTAAGTATAAAAAATGTTTATTCATTAGCAATTATAGCTAAATAAATATTTACACTTCACACAGTATTGTAGCTTGTACTAGGGTTTTTTTTTGTTTGTTCATTTTGTTTTTCATTTGCTGTCACAGGGAGCTAACCGCGCAGCAGAGGAAGCAGAAAGAGAACGTAGAGACAGAGAAGACAGGCTGAGGCATGGCAGAAATCCAGGGACCAGAGGAGTACCTGCTGTGTCAGGAAGACCAAGAGCCACTCAAGAAGGAACCCAACCTTCCCCACTCACACCCACATCTCACACAGGTTTGTTGACACTGTCCTTATTTACTGCTTTTCAAACATTATGTGCTCCAATGTACTTTTGTCATATGTTGTCATGTTGTTTCATATTTTCTTCATGTAATTTTGTAATGGTGTTCATGTAAACATGGTCTGTTTGTTTGGGGTTTCAAAGCCAATTTGTTGTAATTTGTTGAACTATTTGGGTTAAACAAATTGGTTAATTGTAACTGCTATGTTTGTTGTGAAGGGTTTTTTGACATTCTCGAAATATTACATTTTCTTTTTAAAAAAATGAAAGTGATATGAGGCACATTGCTTCATATCAATTTTCAAATATATGATGCTAATGTCTTCATTGTTGCTTTCTGATATGCAGCAAACACATCTCCTCGACAAGTGTCTGGTATGGAGCGTGAGCGCAAGGTCAGCATGAGACTGCACCGTGGCGCTCCTGTCAACGTATCATCCTCAGATTTAACAGGACGACAGGACACTTCCCGCATGTCCACCTCACAGGTACAAGACACCTTTTTAGAGGTTTCTTGTCTGTAAATTGAAGATATTTATATATTTTTGGTCTTTTTAATAAAAATTAGGTAAAATTTCATAAAGATTCGAAGGACCCAGTTTTAGTGTGGGAAGAACAACATCCTTTAAAATAGAAATAAACCCAGTAGCTGTGGTAGGAGGGGTGCTAAAGCTCTGGTATGCAGTCATGTAGCTCCAGGTGTTTGCTTGCTGCAACATGTGGGTTCTGACTTGACATATTGGGCCTTCTCTCTCCCTTCCCTAAACCTCAGAATAGCATTCCCTACGAACATCACGCCACCAAGTAGACGCTCGCCATGTCCTTGTGTGACGGCAGCAACACTGGGTGAGTTCTGTCACTGAAGCACCTGGAATGCCTTGTTTTGTTAACCCCAGTTCTCCCCGAGACTGCATCAGAGTTGTATCGTATGTCATGGTGCTACATGTTCAACTTGCAAGCTAGTCGGAACACGGGTTACCCAGCATTTGAAAAAATCAAAAACCAATCGAATTGAGTTTCATCAGAAACCAAGTTGTGACTCGAAATCAGGAAACATTACAGTCGACTTGTCTGTCATCAACAAGGCAGAAACAGAGATTGTGTATTACACAAAGCCATTACAACCATTGGATGGTGTACTACTTGGCCTCACATTTTATAGCTGCTTTTCTCCACAAATTAATTAGATATTGACCACTTTGTGCAGCAGGGCTCAGTACTCTTGAGAACTGGGGGTGGTAAAGCATTGCAGTGCATCAGAGCCTGAGAATGTAGCTTCTGCCCCTTTAATCAGCTTTGTGCCATTCACTTGTTGCTTGCGGTGTTGGTTTGTTGTCACAGGCCACATCCATCAGATGGCAGGCCACAGTGACCACAGAAATGTACCTTTCCTTGCCTATGCTTATCTCAATCATGCTTAATGAACCCAAATGCTCACCCACTGATTCCTGCCTCCCTGTCTGGTCTCAAAACCTACATCATCGCATGATACAACTTCTTTATGGAAAGGGAGCTGTGGAAAACCTCAATTAAGACTTCCATCTCTGGACTGAAGCCAGACATGATCTAAAATCTGGAATCATTTAGATTCAGATAAAAAAAATGGGATGTACAGATCTGTGCATCCCTACTGGTTCTGTATGGTCTGGTTCTTACTGTTAACAACCTGATTGGAGGGTGTAACAAATTTTAGGTTGGGCCATCACTTGCATTGTTGTTGACAGGTTAGTATGTTTTATTTTTTGTAATTAAAGATTTGTTGTGCTTAACACTTTAGAATGGTACTGTTGTATTTTTACTTTACATTGTTTAGTGAAGTGTTTTTTGTGTATTAAAATTAAGAACAATCTTGAGGGTTTAACTATTTCTGATAATAAAGATAACTGTGTGTAGATTTGACAAATGCATTGAGTAGTGATTATCTGTTGTTCATGCAGTTCAACAGTAATCCTGTTTGTGTCTTTAACACTTCTGCTCTTGTCTTGTCCCATCTTTCCCTCAGATGGCATCTGTTGCAATGCCTGCTGGTCTCCATCTTTTAGCTCCAAGATGAGCACGTGCCCCCGACCCTAACCTGGCGGACCAACATCTGGGTCATTGGAAGAAGTTCACAAATGCTAGTGCCAGAAAGGTTTCTACTCCTAAAGCAACCATTGAAAATCAGTTTCTGTTTGGTCACAAACAACCTGCGTCAGAACCTACAACAGTTCTCTACACTTAGACACAACAGTTTTGCACAGCCTTCCACACTAGCCCCAGGTACTATGACCAAACTCCTAAGGGGCTTTGGGTTGTCCAGAAAACCACAGTAATTCAGCCATGTTTTCTTATACACTGACTGATCACATATAATGGAAAAAACTCTTGATTTTTTTTTTCTACTTTACACAGATTCCACAGCCAGTTATTGCGAGTTCATACCAGATAATCAACTTTTTCCATGGCAGTAAGGTTTAATAAACCTGATGCTAAATCGTCATTTTTCTGTATATTTCTGGGTATTTTGTGATCCGTGATGCTTTTCATCTGTGTCCATGTTCTGTATGTTCTTCGATGAACGGTCTTCTTTGATTAACTTTCACTTTGGACTGATTTCAGCAACTAAGAAGCTACTTCTTTGCATGTTAAAGAGGTAGGCCATCAGTCTCAGGTGAGAAGGCTCGAGTATTAGCTGAACCTGTAAATATACCAAAATATGCTTTGGTATTTGGGATGCAGGGAGCCGTGTCTTCATTGAGTAAAAGAGGTTTTGTCTTTTAAGACCCTGTTCAGACCCTGACTTTGTTTTTCCAAGCTCTGGTCAATAGGGTAGTTTACATACTATGTTTGGGGTATCAAAAGAATTTTGTCCATTCACTGTATACCCAAACAATTTCAGTTCATTCTAGTTGGTGTTAACTTGAAAGCTGTGAAGTACGTACTTAGTTATATTGATGTAAATGATTTGTCATGTTTTCAGTGAGGATGGAAAGGAACTCAGCGACTGCTCTCAGACTTAAATGTTCACACATTCTACAACCAGCAATGTTGCTGCAACATTTCCAATGGCAATAGACAAATATTTCATGTAAGTTCAATTTATGTTATGCGTAAATCACTTAATCATGAAAAGTTACTAAAATTTGCAGAGCACAGCTTGTCTTAATTTTGCACGCTTCAGAAGTAGTGTTTTTCCTGGGACTGTTTATATGTACCTGAACGTACGTACACTGGCCATGACTAACAATAATGCCATGTCTGTCAGATCATACTGGCCAGTTATAATTCCTTCTTGCTGCTGCAAATTCTGCTGATAGTGATTTGGAATCGGCCTCCATTCTCACCATTCACACTGCAATACAGTACATAAGAAACCAAATCAGCTGGAATGAAATACCCATTTATATTTGTGTACTTTCCTTGTAAATAAAATAATAACTTGTACCTTGAAATGTCATGACTTTTAATGACATTAGTCAATTATGAAAACCAGTGTGATGTGTTAAATGTGTTCAAATTGCAAGTTAGGATAAAGGCTGCCTGGACCAGGAGGGGACGCCTGGTGACGGCAGGGCGTGGACTGGGCCCATTTACATGAACAAGGGTGATCTGCAGACCTTCAGTAACTAAGTTGATCAGTCACAGGAATGACAGATCAGTCAGAGTGGAGCAAGTCGTGCTGTCAGAATGTTGGATGGGTTCAGGAGAAGGATTGTGTCGCACCTGGGTTCACCTGGATTGAAACCAAAGAAAGTGTGTTATGTTCCTGCCTATTTTCATTCCAGCTCTTCAGAGCACTCCTCCTGTCCTTATAATTTCCTGTACTTCCCTTCACCTTTTACAATTGTCTCTGGTGGTGTGCTCTCATCCTACTTCCCTAACGCCTGGTCTCCTTTCAAAGGTTCCTTTTTGTAGCTTGATTGTTAACCCTTCGTCTTGAATGACACTTTGGATGAAATGATCTGCAAAAATGTATAAATGCATTAATCTTATGTGTAACAAGCCCAGCAGTAAGAGTGGATTATACGTTAAACTCGATTCCCGATGTATCGTTTGGAGAGAGTCTATGCTAAGATTTTTCTTAACGGTGACTGGAATGATGTAGTGTGGAGATGATTTTAGACATGCTCGAGGTAAAGCTGCCACCAGGAAATGACTCCAGGGTGGGGACACGGGTATTTGAAGTAAGATGTTAAATAGTTCTTGCTGAAGCAAATGAGGCAAGAGACTGGTTGAGGTCAGAGATGGTCAGCTGTGGTTCTGAAAGGAGGGAGACTGAAACAAAGTAAATCTGAACTTTGAACTATTTCATTTATATAAGTACAATTTTTTAAAATATCATTGAATTTCTCCAATGAAAATAGTGTATATATTTGTAGGTACAGTCAGCCTCATACATGTGACACCATTCCCCCAAAAAAAATTCTTGTGCAGCAGGTTGTGTCTTCACCAAACCAGAGCAATGGAACCTTCAGACACAGAAAAGACATAGACACAGTACACGTCACAGCATCTAGTTTCACATGGACCAACGATGCATCATGACACAGCAGTTACCATTAACAGTAAAGCTTACCTTCACAGAGCAGTAGAAACAATTAACAACTCTGAACACGTGCGGACACCTGACATTTGTCAGTGGATGGCTAGATGGAAGCTGTCTTGTGGTACACTAGTCACAGAACAAAGCGTAAGTAAGTAAGGTACTGACTTATTCAGCTTGGATAAAACAGGGTGAAATGCAAATGTTATAAATTCGGGTGTTAATTGACATTAATCAGCCTGCATTGAGAACACAACTCTCATAAGCACCTTGTAACTTCTTCAGTCAGGTTATGACGTGTGTAATGACGGTCTTAAATGATGTGTTAAGAAAAGGTTCATATTTATAAGGGATACTTGATTTCCGTAATGAAATGTGACTTCATTGTTCAGTGGGGATGGACTGGAGCATTTAGAATGTCCTCTGAAAATTAATTTTTACAAGGCTTGGACTGATCCTTGAGTAAAGGTAAAATCTGTCTGTTAGACAAGTTTGAAACCGTTGTTGTTGCATAATAAAGGCTCTGTACTGGATCAGGGCTGAATTTTAGACTTATGATTGGTGGAACTATGTTGTATTGGAAGTGAGCACAATTTTAAAAAGAAAAAAACAAGGGGACTATTATTGTATATATTTTGTTTCTATGTACAATGATTTGATTTGATGACGGTTGACTGATATGGTTTTCCATGCTGCACAAAAGGCAGCTTGACCAAAAAAGAATGACCAAAGGTGGATTTGGTCAATGCCTTTTAAAGCGTTTACCCTGATGAAGCAAATCCAGGCTGAGAAAGCTTGTGTAAGTTTTAATCCTCCTCTGTGGCAAATTTTAAACCCAGTGGGTCAGCTTTTATTGCCTGGTTGATCTAAAGACTACACCTTTTTAAACCTTTACTGGTTGTTGGTGTAGAAAACACACTACAATAAACGTCTTTGAAGCTTACCCTCAGGTTAGCACTACTTTACTACTAGGCCTCTGCAGAGCCTGGTTCTGGCAGTTGATGACGATCAATAAGTGGGAAAGATTAGTAATGTAAGAGGTGCAATTGTTACTATTACAAGTCAGCTTCTAATTACAGTGATCTAAATGAAAGAAATGTGTGTTTAGGCTACTGCATGATAAATGAGACTCAACTCCATCAGCAGATTCACTGTAAGGAACCGGACTTTCTGTTTGTGCGCTCCTGGGGGTACAGATGTCTTTCAAGTCTTTAGCAGTTCTTATTATTTATAATGACGTCTCAGTGTTGGGCACTGTGCCATCCTCTCCCATCTCCTTTACCACCGCCACCTCCTCCCCTACTTTTCCATTACCTCCCTCCTTTATCTCCTCTTCCCTGTCTGTCTCGGGCTCCACTGCACGTTTCAGCTCCTGCGTCTCTGCAGCCATCACGGCCATCTCCGCCTTAGACTCCAGGTTTTCCGATTT
This sequence comes from Cynoglossus semilaevis, assembly GCF_000523025.1. Taxonomy (NCBI): domain Eukaryota; kingdom Metazoa; phylum Chordata; class Actinopteri; order Pleuronectiformes; family Cynoglossidae; genus Cynoglossus; species Cynoglossus semilaevis. Next base: position 8,469,796 of record NC_024314.1, read on the forward strand.
CTTGCTGATACACAGGAAGTTACCAATGGCCAAAACGAAGGCAGACAACACGACCTCGCAGCCAGCTAACAGGAAAATGTACATGTAGTTGTGTGTGGCATCCAAAAGGCGACCTGGTGGAGAGATAATTATCAGTCAGACTTGTTGGAAAGCATTAAGTGGACTTTATGCCAAGGTGACATATTTCAGGCATCCCTCAGGGAGGGTTGGAATCAGTCGGCTACGGAAAAGTAATGATGACTGGTTTGAAATGTTAATTATGGCATTGTCTTCTGCTATCTGTTGTGACATATCAGAAGTCTCACCAAGCCCATTTGCTCTGCTTCTTCATTCTTACTCATCATGACAAATGGTGATTGGTTGTTGTGCGTCATGTTTTGGCATGATGTCCTGACTCTGTGATTGTGTAATTGAATACTGGGATCACTTCACAAATACAGTAGAGCACCTTCACTTCACAGTCAAAGCATGAAGAAAACGACTGGAGGTGCATTTGTCAAATGGATTGCGAGGCACAGTAGACTGATCAATATTGTTAGGGACATCACAGAGACTCTCAGAGCTCATTAAACTTGACACGTTCTACATTCCACTGTCACAGTGACACAGTAATATGACCTAAAACTACCAACTCGTCATTGTTGACATGTTTCCTTATTATTAATGCCAACATTTGGGTTGGTTACAAATAAGAACAGCTGTGGAACGCATACACTCTAATCCTGATTGCGATTAATCCTGATTAATCAGATTCATATTTGAATCGTTTTATAGTGCAAAAATCCTGTCAGTTTTTGGTGTGAATCACAGTCACAATTTACACTTTATAACATCGGCCCCTGTATAAAAGGTTTGTGAACAACTTTTTTTGATTCACTTTCTTTTTCGTCTCAGGAAAGGAGGTCTCAGATTGGATCTAGTTTGCTGGGTCACATTATTCCATGTTGGACTAATTGTGTCAGCTTGTTGAGAATCCATTAAACATAGAGTTTGGATTTATGGCAGAATGACTGCTGGCTGACCATTCAAATTCTGTGTTTGAAAGCGTGCCCTCAAATCCTCACCTTTGGACCCTAAACACCCATTCATTGCACCTAAGTTAGTTCAATGCATCATTCCTCTGATGCTGTCTAAAACACTGTATGTCCAAAAGCTATTGTGAGGGTCAGCCTTGTGTGTGACAGATGTCAAAGGTCACATTGATTAGTCTCACGCCTCTAACCTGCTCCAGGAGGTCCCAGTAGCACAGCAATAGCTTCCATCAGCAGCACCAAGCCAATGGCACTGGAGAACTTCTCTGTCCCAACAATGGCCATGAGGACCTCGAACTGGAGCGCTCCCACCATGCCGTACGACATTCCAAAGAATATACAGAAGATCACCAGACCTGTGTAGTCAACCGCCTGCAAAGGGATGAACAAGATTGATGAATATTACGCAATCAGAGAAGGATGGAGCAGCGATCGTACACAAACTCCAGACAACATGGTTGACGTTGACATTTGTGGACTTAGCGGGACTGTCTCAGTCAGTCACCTTGACAAGCTCAGGAAAATCTGGAATATTAATGCAAAGGAAATGTTTCTTTTGTATACCAACATGAGGCTCTCAGTGAATATGTAGCTTGTGGATCCTGGCATTTTGTAGATTGTGAGCTGGGATACATATAATCTATGGCTCATTTGAAATTTGACAACATGGCTATTAAAAAGTTCTTAATATGTCTGAAAGAACTTTTAAAGGCTTTGACAAATCTATACATATATTCAGTATTCTTCTCATGTTACCTGTGAGCCTATTAGGTCGGTGATTCCATTGAAGAGCATAGAAAAGGCGAAGAGGTAGATACTTCGAGGTCGTACCCACTTTAGTCCTGCGACCATTCCTGCGATGGGACGAGCAAACATGTCCACGAACCCCAGTATGGTGAGCAACAGCGCCGACTGTGTGGCCTCATAGTGGAGGTTTTTAGCATAACTGACCACAAACACAGGAGGCACAAACAAGCCCAGTACCATAACAGAGGCTGCCAGGGTATAGATGACAAAACCCCTGTCCTTGAAGACACTGAAGTCCAACAGTTTCTTAGGCAGGGGCTTCTTCTCTGCCGCTGCAGCCTCCTCCTCAGCCTGTTCAAGTTTCTTAGGTGGCACCAGGGGCCTCATGAGTGCACCACAGGCACAGCAATTAAGTAGTATTCCCCCCAGTATGAGGAAGCCCCCCCTCCAGCCATAATGAAACTGGAGGACCTGTCCCAGTGGGGAGAGACAGCACAGCGCCACAGGGCTGCCTGCGGCTGCCAAGCCATTGGCTAGAGGTCGTCTCTCACTAAAGTATCGATTCAGCATTATGAGAGACGGCTGAAAGTTCAAAGCCAGACCCAGACCTGAAGACGGAGACAATGACAAAGAGAGACGGTGACTCAGCAAATGACTGAGATATAGTCTGCTTTTCTCGTGAGTGCAAGTATGGTATACTGGAACCTGTTATAACTCCAGTGCAGAAGTAAATGTGAATGATGCTGGTGGCAAATGAGGCAAGAATCATTCCCAGTGAGGCAAACAGCCCGCCGAGCATCATCACCGGTCGGCAGCCGAACCTGTTCACCATCACACTGCACAGTGGACCTGAAGGGACACAATCCAGTCATTAGCGACTCTTTACGTCTGCAGTTATTAGCCAATAGATCTGAACAGCATCTTTACCTGTGCCATACAGCATGGCTAGTAGTATTGACGAGATCCACGCAGTGTCACTGTAGCCGACATCAAACTCTCTGATCAGCTCTTTGAAGAAAACACTGACTGCTTTGGGAAAGGCATAGGAGAAGCCAGTGATAACGAAACATCCAAACAGAACTGCCCAACCCCAGCCTCCGTCTGGAGCCTTTACCCCGCTGGGCCCGTCATCCAGGGCTACTCCTCCCATGATGCTATCAGGATGTAACGTTGAAGTCAGGAGCTACAGAACCTGCAGTGAAAACAATGTTTAATTATGTTTATTCAAAATCAAAAAAGTGGTCAAGAAATACCAAATTGTCAGAAAAAACTTAAATAACAATTGCCACAAAAAGGCAAATGACTTCAAATGACTTGTGATTTGTGAATTGTTAAAACTTATATGTGAATTGTTAAAACATCAAATAGAAAAATAAAACACTTGTTCAATTTACTATCAAAACCAAAAGATTTCTCGAAGTAGAGTTTAAATATTAGATAATAACTCAGCACCATGGCTACAATTTTATCAACAGTTTTTTTTTTAAAATCTAAGCAAATATGTTGCTAAACCTTTGCTACAAAATATAGGGACATTTCTTTTTTAGATGTCATGACGACAGCTAGGAATAAACTAAGGGTGTGTGTTGATAGGGTAGCACATATTTATTTTGTCATATTTGGCTACAAGGCCAGACCGTGTAGATGTCGGAGCTTTTGTTTTAATCTAATTAAAGGCTGTGAGGAACACAGTGTGTGTGGCGCTGCAACGACCATGGAGTGTCTGCCAGTGAGGGGCATAGATATGAGAACACTGTGTTCACATGATGATTTACTCCTGCCCACTCCTTTCTATAACATGAGACATCATTTTGTGTGATTTAAGAAATGTTTACTTGTTTAGGCTAACTGTTAGCATTTATGTTGTTTTATTTGGGATATTTTGCTATGTTTATGATAATATTGAGCGATTAATGCAGTTTTTAAGAATTATTTTGACTTAAAACTAGACTCATAACTAAGGTTGAGGTGATCTTTTAGCTAATTGTTAGTTTGTTTTAACAGATTTTAGTCTCTTGGCTATATTGTTTCGAATCTTATGGTTATTTTGATCCCTACTTTCTGTTATATTTTCCTAATGTAATGCTGTTTCTGCTTCATTCTCTGAACATAATTAAGGTTCATTCTGGTCTTTCTCCTAATGCCATTTTCCTAGCATTTTTAGGCTTAATATATTGTATCAAAACTATTTTATTTTCAGTGGAAATTTAATTATGTTTTTCTTTATGTCCGGCTAAAATGTCCAGTTGTAAAATGTCCAGTTGTAATGTAATGGTTGTTACATGAACTGACCAACATGAACTACTTGAAAAGACTGTTGTGCTATCTAGCAGCCTATCACATCTTATTGTGTAGTTCATCAAGATTGACGAGGAGCTAACTCCCATTTCTGGCGTCAGGGCCGTTTGGTGATCATGACAGACTGTACCAGGGGCTAATGTCAAGGCATGTGACTTTATGAGGCCCCAGTGACATTGCTCTTTCTTACATGCAAGCTTTATTTACAGTGGGCAGTCGTTCACCTGCACACGTCCTCCACCCCTTAATTTCAACCTGTTCTCCAGATGCCAACAAGTTTCCCATTCTTTCTCAGTCACCCGATTCTATTCTGTCCTTGATTTTCCCACTCACCCACACCTGTCACTTCACAGTGTGACCCATGCAACATTCTGCAATGGGCCCTTGTTACCAGCCACTCTGAAATAAAACTCTGTATACACACACACTCACTCACACACGTCTCTCCTTTCTGTTATGCCGATGAAAGGCAGTTGGAACTCGGCCATCATTGTGTTGTTTTAAGAGGCTGTAATCCTTTCAGGAACAGCTTGTAGGATCCACAAAACTATTTCATAAAATGCTGTTTATTCAGCATATTATAAGGCTTAGTGATACTGTATCTACCATGAAGTATTTCTCACTACCGCTCTATTTAATTCATTAAAAATGAATTGACTTTGTTGTTATTCATATAACACATTTTTAGGCTAGTTCTGGGCTATCATTGTCCTGAACTTTTGGCTATTTTTTCTTTTGCAGTAAATTTCTGACGTACCTAGCAAAGTATTTGTAGCTAATGATAGCATATTTTTTTATCTAAATTTCAGTCAACTAGATTTAATCTGTATTCCCTAAACATGTATGGATTGTTGTTATTTTTATTGAAAATTACTTAATGTTTTACTTTTTTTGTTTTAAATTAGACTTAAAAAAGGGGGACTTAAAGATTTAATAGGAGAAATTTTAGGGATTTTTCAAGGGCATCACACACTGGAATGTCCTTAATGTGGTCTTATTACTTTGATGACTGAATGTAAATTATTAACTTTTATGAAATGTATGTGTCAGGGTTGGGGTTAAGAATGGCCATAACATGCTGTGTGGAGCTCATCCACTAATCTACATAAAACCCTGCTATTGATCTTTGGTAAAAAAAAATAAAAAAAAAAAAAAAACAAAGCCCAAGTTGCCTGAGGGCCATGTCATCAGTGGGCGATTGCAACCTGCCATTGGTGGACAAAGGTCTAATTATAGAAGCATTGTGTGAATGTGACTGTGAGGTTGAAGTGATATGTGTTTTATATTTACCCAGCAGGGCTGCAATGTAAAAATCAGATAGATTCTTACATAGAGATGTTCCATACAGTTCTATTTTTATGTAAATAATATAGATTTTAACACACTTTACATACACAAATGTATATCAGTCTCCTAATTCAGGTGTGTCCACAATTCATTTTTCAAGTTGAATCTCCTTACCTTATTCTTTAAATATAAGCACATCGTTAGATGGCACTACATACATATATAAAGGTTTGGGGGGGGTGGGGGGGATTCTGCTACCGACACTGAACTTAGTTTGTGGCAGTATTCTGAAGGTAATCTTTTTGACCTTGCCCTTTTTTGCGTGTGTGTGGTTTTATTGGGAAACAGGAAGTAACTCAGCAGCACGTGGTTTTCAGAGGAAAATAAGTTAGTTAGTCTTCAGTTCTGGTGATTTGGCCACAGTAGCACTACTATTCAACATGTAAAAACATGAATTGACCTGTTAGACTTTTACGTATCCTAGGAGACGGGGATGTGGCCGCGGTGGATGAAGAGAGCGCACGTTCACCAGCACGTACACACAGAGTGGACCAGATCTGCGTCACATCCTTTACACCACGCACAGCCTCCTAACTTTCACAGCATCACATAAAGCCTCTTGTTATCTGATACTGTGAATAAGTACACAGAAGATTTAATTATATTATATAAATAGTTGCGTTGTTACGACTGAGTATTTTAACGGAGGACAGTAACGCGCCTGTTCCCCATGCAATAATTACTCCACTCTGTAAAATAAACATTCCGTACCGCAGGTACCAAAGAGAACTGACATCTGCTTGTTTGTCCACTGTCATGTCTTCACTAGGTAAAAATAGCCTGTTCCTGCAGGCGTTGTGGTACTGATAACGATGTACATCCGAGGGACAGATGTGGATCCCGGTGCCTGCGTGCAGACAGACGCCGGTGTCGACGTGACGATCGAGATGTAATTCCACTGCATTCACTTTCACCAACACAGCGATAATAGCGATAAAAACCAATCTATATATAAAAAAAGGCTATAAATAATCATTATAATAATATCATTATAGAGCAGTGGAGACTGAGCATCACTAACACTACTACTGACGCGACGTTTGTCACCTGTTACTCTGGTTCACCAGACCACGAAGATCAGACAGGAATTATAAATGATCGGGGTTAATTAACCATACTGACAATTGAAAGGAAAAAAAAGAGACTGTACCTGTTGCGCTGCTCTCGTCCACTCTGAGGGGCGCTTTTTGCGTGTGCGCGCTTCCCACAGCGCCTTATAATGCTGTGGAGGGGGGCGGGGGGAGGCAGCATAAAAACTGTAGTAGAGCATATAGTATTTCTTCACCTGAATCTAAAGTCCACATTCAACTGAATAACAATTAATCGACTATGACTGTACTACACGGTACTATTCTAACCTTGTGCTTACAGTATCTATTCGATGCCTGTGTTCTGCCCAGTGCTGCATGTTGTTATACTATACTATGTTATTATTATTGTTATAGCTTGTTACACTACACTGTACTATTTGTGCCATACTTTATTAACCTGTATCATACCAAACGCTGCAGCAGTATGCAAAACAAAACTATGCTAAACCATGCTAAACTGTACTAGGCTATGACGTACTTTAGAGCAGATATGCAATAACTATATAATATATTATGGGATGTATGTTGTATAGTAGTGAAAGATGATGACTATATCATACTACACTACATTTAGTAAACTTATAAAAATAAAATACGTAAAAAATACTACTACTACTTCAATAATAAAAACAACAACAACAACAATAATCGATTTTTATCATTTGCAGTGCCTGGTCTGCGCTCTTCGTGGGTTGATGTTGTGCTGCTTGTTGCTGCCGTTAGAGGGCGTTTGTGGCGTCTCAAAAAGAAAGAAAGAACCAATAAGTAAAGAAGAAAATGTTACGTTTGTTGCAGGTGAGCTAACCTGTCATGGGGCAGTGTCTTCTATTAATCCACCTGGCCCTGTAACACTGCACGGCACCACACTGTATTTGCAAACCTTTTGAAAGGTAGGGAATGTGTTTTCCTTTCATACCCTGCTTCATTTATTAAGTAGCTTCACAAAGCGCACGCACTTCCAGGTCTCATTAGAAAAGTGTCACGTCCACTAAAAGCCACTCTTCTTATCCATGGTAGGCGTATTGTCAGCGGGCTCTCTGAAGTCACTGATGCTTGGACCTGAACAAACATCCTTTTCATGGTGCATTCACCAAGTCACCGATCTTTATCAGTGATGATTATGTGACTCTTCCCGTGTACCCGACATCTGTGTGCTGACTGCTGTCGAATCAGTCGCCACAAAAAGGTTCTCGGTGTGCATCATGAAAGAAGAAATTTCAATGGAGTCCTCCCTCAGTTATCAAAGAGTAGGGAATGACTCTGACCCAGCTGCGGCCGATTCACTGTTGGCAGGATATGGAACCATTGTTTGTTTTTTTTTAGATCACAGAATTCGGGGAACGGTTTGTCCGACGTACCGGCTACTATAGCAGCGGGACGCTAAAGGAAGCAACAGTATGTTTAAAACTTCAACTTCAGCTCGTAAAATGATGTCAATATAAACTATCTATTATTTTCGACATGTTTTATACTTAATTTAAGTAGATATTTGCTACAATCCATTGCTCGATATCGAGCTTCGTTAGTAAAGATTAATTCGCCCGCAAGAACATTCCAGAAGAAAAACTGATTCCTGGCTGCATTAACGGATGATTTCCGCCTAAATATGAGATGCACCAGAAAATATTTGTGATGTGCTCAAAACGTAGGCAATTTTAAAATATTTTTTTAATCTGAAACTGGTGTGTTCAAAGTATAGCCCGGTATCCAAAACACATTTTCGGATCCCTAATTTAATGTCTATAATCTATGATCATTATGTAAAACCAATTGGCCAGCAACATTTTATTTCCCATCTTGAGGTATTCAGCTGTGATCGCAATGCTGTCTGTTTTTACATTAATAGTTTTATTAGGAGTTATATTGTAATTGTATTTAATATTTCGGTAATTCTCTCATAATCAAAAACAAATACATTTCTATGGACACTATGGAAATGTCAGAGTATTTCTATGACACATGAATGGATGTGCTCTCCAAATACTGTTATGTTTAATGTTTAATTTAGAAAATAAATAAGTGTAATCTTTCAGGAAAAACACTATCCAGTGTAAACTAACTTGTTCCTCAGCTTGTGGGGTTTAAGCCCTTAAATCAGAGGAAACTGTGCAAAAACAAATGTTTATCAAACCCTGATGTGTGTTTTCCTTGGATCTCACCAAGAAAGACTTCAAAAGTCTTCCATCTTTCCCACATGGGGCTCATCTATTAACTCCCTACGTCTTGTGCGAATGTTGTGATAAAGAAGCCAATGTTCACTGGCCAGACTGGTTCTTTTCAGCCTTGTTCTGCTGCAGAACAAGAGTCATTCCGTCTCTGCTCACCACAGCTCTTTTCTTTTGAAATAATCAGCCTGTACAGTATTGGACCAGGACCAGTTTTGGTTTTAAAGTGATAGTGCCAGTAATACTGAAACAGACACTCATTTTAAAGTAATAGGACTTATATAAACACAAAGAAATGCATAGTAATTATTATTTATTTTGTATTTAATTTTCACTTGACTGTGTGTAAATCTCTCAAATATAAGTGCACATTTACAGTGAAATACAGCACAGTGTGTAGTAGTGTGTGATAATGATGATTGTGGCTGATATGCAAATCCCAGGACCAGAATGCACTCAGACAGGAACAATGGACTGGAACTGGAAGCCCAGCTTGCAGATAAAGAGAGAGAGTGGAAGGAGCTCCAGGCTGCAAGGCTTCATCAGTTGGAGAGTTCCCTCAAACAAGCCCAGGAGGAGTGTTCCTCACTCAGGTATACATCAGAGAACTAGTGGATGTGGAGTTCCAGCTAGAAAGTGTAATATTATACATTCTAGCAGGCAGTCGTTTCCATCTGGTCCCTATGTAGGAAGTAAATACAGTGAAACTGAAATCTTTGGCAAAGATGTTATTTAAATAAACCCACAAAGTAGATGAAAGATGCCTTCCAGAAGCACAAACTTTTTCTATTTAGATGAATATTTTTTGTAATATTTTTTCCTTGTTTAAAAATTACCATTCTAATGAAGCTGCTTTGAACTGGGGGAATAAAGGAATTTCTAGAAACTTCCATCTGGTTTAATTGGCTTTCGAAGATTTAATTTCTTTAAAGTCATGCACAAAGTGTTTGGGGAGGAAGGTCATCTCTAGAGAGTGAGTACAGAGCTATTGCAAGGAGTAGGGAGCTTGTGAAAGAATATAAATTTCAGTTTACTTTTGTTTTTTGTCACTGTGTAATGTTAATGCAATTTAATTGAGATTCGAACCAAATTGGTCGATATGGTTGGGACAGGGTCTGGGGCACTATGCACCAACATAAAACTGAAATGTTTTTGTCTGTTTGAAGTCCGTTTGTGTGTTTGTAGCATGTAAGGGGCTGATCATGTTTGGTTTTTTAATTAATTCTAACAATAAGTACATGTAGTCTTCCGTTCCTCTGTAAAATGGTTGGGTTTAACTTCAAGGCCACTGACATTTTTATAAGAGAAGCCTTTAAGTGCATTGAGTTACCACAAAGTGCAAAGATTCCGAGATTTAAGAGTCAGCAGCTGACATTTCTTGACCTCGATTAAAGTCCTAATGGTTCTGGCACTGTAAATCCATGGGCCTAACACCTGAACTCCGCAGTGATTCTGGTATTACAGTTCATTACTCTAGGCTTTAGGTTCGAGTCCACTAGCTGCCAAGTTACCACTGAGGTGCTCTGAGCATGGCACCGTCCCCACACACTGAGCTGCCCACTGTTGACTTTGGTGATGGGTTAAAAGCAGAGGTCACATTTGGTTGTGTGCAGTGTCACAATGACAGGTAGTCCACTTTCCTCCCTTTCCTTATTCCCTTTCCCAAAAACTGCAAGTATGACATGAAACTAACTTGAACATTTGAACTCTCTTTTCACTCTGTGTTGGGCAATGTTACAACAGTCACCTACCTGTTATGGTATCTATCAGCTGTAGATAGCTTTTGGTTGTGTTTGAACAGGTTTTGAAATGTGTTTCCAAACCAACACACTATGGCTCAAGAGCAAGGTTTTCAAAAGAAGCAAGAAAGTAATTTCCTAACAGACATGCTGCTGTTGAAATATTTAAAGGGTGGTTTTCAATAACTTTGAGAAGCACAAACTGAACTCTCTTAGCTTCTATTGTATTGTGAAATAAAACTATCTGCTTTAAAAGATACATCATTTGTCAGGGGCAGAGAGTTGGGCAGGGTGTGTGAAATTCTCAGACAATATCCTTGACATTTGAAGAGTGGTTTATATTTGTCTTCTTTGGGCCTAGATTGTAATTGTTCTTACTTTTCTCGTTTGTCAGAGAGCAGAACCAGCTACTGGAGAAAAGGTTCCAGTTAAATCTGACAGTTCTGGACAATCAAGGCAAAGAGTTGGAAAAATATGATGTCATGACGGCAAAGGCTCTGGCATCGGAGCAGAAAAGGTCAAATGTTTTGTGGTTTCAGATGATGTTTCTGGTGCACACATCAGTCAGACCATGTGGAACATAAATGAACTAAACCAAATATAAAAAGTGGTGCATGTCATTGTACTGCACATCAGATGACAAATTCACAAGAAACTACCTTCATCTGGATTGTACAACTGCACATTAAAACACTTCTGCCTTTATCAAAGTGAGGCTGAAATGACAGAATATGTTAATATAAGTCAAGGATGGTAAGTAACAATTTTGTCATGTTGACTAGTAGTGTTCACATTATTTTTGACAGTTTATAATACTGTATTCCTCTGATTAATGTAACCATAGGAACAGATTCAATTCCACAGGGCAGTGACCTTTTCAATCAGTCAACACTGAAATATTGCTGCCATTTACAGGCAAGAGGAGTTAAACCAGCTCCATGCGCACATCGTCAGGCTGGAGGAGCAGAGAGACAGGGAGGCCAGGGAGAGGAGGAAGGAGCAGAGTGAAAGTCTGAATGCTGCCACTCAACACAGACTGCAGATGGACAGACTAAAGCGGTGAGCTGAGTGAGAGAAAGTGACAGACTTTAGTAATTATTGTTTGGGTCAGATTAGAATAAGAACAGGGATTATAGGTATGTATAAGTTTGTAAATGTTAAGAGTTGGGGGGCCAAGGGAATGCTTTATGATGGAGTTAACTGCTCTTGAAACAGCATCCAATGTGTATCTGTGTGTGTGTTTGCTGGTCTGTGCGGTTATGTGTGCGAATGGCAGCTTTGCAGATGATGAACTTCAACAGCGTACAGCAGACTTTGAGAGAATAATATCGGAATTGCAGCGTAAAATACAAGAACTAGAGGGAGAGATGATCTCACAGCGACAGGTGGGGATCCAACAACACACACAGGCGCCCATGTCACACAAACATATTGATGAATGATGTCTGACACACAGGAGATTACGGCAACGTACGATCGAGAGCTCAGGCAGCGAGAGCATGAGTTCAACCTGAAGTCGGACGAGATGTGTGCCGTAGTGCTGTCTCACAATCTCAAGGTGAGGTGAAGGTGAAGGTGGGGCACTTTGACTTTCTGATGTGTCATAGTCATCGTCTGGTCTCCTGTGTAGGTAAATCTTCTGTGCAGCGAGACCGAAGCCCACCGCCAGGCTCAGATGAAGGCTGCAGAAGCTCTCAAAGCATCCGAGGAGTTCAGTGAACGTCTGAAAACCAGGCTGCAGCAAAAGGACCAGGAGATTGAGAACATCACTGCTGTCAAGGACCAAAGGTCAGCACCAGACTGGACTACACTGGAACATGTTGTCTGGGAGTAGGTGTAGTCACTAACTAAAAGCTTTTCTGTCCTAGGATAAAAGAGCTGAAGGAGGAGGTGGAACAGATGGAGACTAAAGTGAAGGAGACAAATGAGGAAAACACAAATAAGTGAGTCATGATAACAGGAAGTCCTCAGATGGTCATACAAATCTACTCACTGTGCAAATTGTCAGACTGTTGTGATTTTTTTTTTCTGTCAAGATATGAGAGTTTAATCCAGACTCTGAAGGAGTGTGATGCACGACTGGAAACTCAGTGTCAGACTCACTCAAAGCAGCTGCAGAAGAATGAGAAACGCATCAGTAAACTACAGGGGAGAATAAAGGTCACGGCTGCACAGCTGCACTCCATTCAGACAGAGCAGCAAGGGGCGCTGCAGCAGAAAGAGAAGACGATAAAGAAGTGAGAAGAAGAGTGGTTAAAAAAAATGACAAGCCAAACATGTTCATTATAACTTCATTACTTAAAACTGTTGTTTAACTGTTTTCCTCTGTGTGTTGAAAAGGCTGTGCAATGAGATAGAAACAATCCGCACAGGCTGGGACGAGTGTGTGAGAAATGCCTCCTGTCAGATGGTTGCCAAGGATAGTGAGATGATCACCCTGCAGGACAGAGAATCCAAAGCGAGGGTTGATTTGGAGAGGAGCAGGGAAGAGGTCGAGAGGTCAGGAGAAAAATAATCAAACCTCATGCACTTACTGTAAACCCTTATTTATTAAGCAAAAAAATGGGGCTGTAATTTGACATATCTGGTCATCGTACTTTAAGACAGTGGTTCTTAATTATTTTCTGTCATGCCCCTGCTTGGGGACTGAAATGTTTTCACCACCCCATCCCCCACCCACACCCCCGCACATTGAAATACTATTGAAAACCTGATAACATGTATATTTTTATCTGTGCAAACCACTGTATGACTTGCTGCCATCTAGTGACTGGAGGCTTGTTATCATTCAATCATTACAGCAGTGGTACATTTACAGTAAGTCCAGGGTGCCATATTGCATTGGAAGCCCCTCAGTACAAGAAGTACTGCTTTGAGACTTAAAAAAAATGTTTTTCCCTTTTTCCAAGGTACAAGCAGCAGCTGTGTGAAGGTTTACAGAGAGAAAAGGCATTGGAGCAGAAAAGAGTCCAGGTGGAACTGGAGTGGCAGAGACAGTGTGAAGATGTGAAGGCTAAAATCTACCTAGACAATGAGAAGCTAATACAGGAGTTGACACAGGCCAGAGATCAGGTGGGGTTCTAACACTCTATATGATTCATTAATTAATTAGAATATAAATGTGACAATTTTATGAATCGAGATTATACTTTCACACGAGTAATTGTTTTTTTCATCCCGTTTGTGGCAGTTGATGTTGAATCAGTAGAATTTCTGTCACAATTAATTCATGTAGTTTCATGTCTTTGTCAGGCAAAGGCAGAGCAGAGGGAGAAAGAACAAGAGCTGCAGGACATGAATGTCTTACTGCAGTCTGTCCAAATGGAGAGAGACCAGGCAGTCAAGGTGAGAATCCACATTTCCAGCACTACAATAAATCGCTAAAAACTCTTTTAGCATTCCGGTATGTTTTTTACCTCGTGTATACAAACAAAACTTGTATAAACAAGTTTAAAGATGTTTTAAGTATTTTGACATCTGTCACTCATTGTGTGCTGGATATAGTGCACATAATCCAACTGTTACCATGTGCCCGTCCTGTGACTATTTTGTTTTTGGCCTTGACTTTTGTATGACCTGAAAGCTATGATGGCCTTTGTGTTTGGCCTTCTGCTCATCAGACTGTAAGGGTAAAGACACACCAGGGAGCTGATGGGTCCGTTGCTACTGTTAGCTGGTGGCTCTGTGACAGAACAAAGTAGGCTGAAATGTTGGCTTCATGTCAGTTCAAGTTAAATAATGAAAAAAATGTGACACACAGGGCACTACACCAAATGCTGATCCTCTGGCATCAGAGCAGATCCGTCACATGCAGGAGCAGAACAGCGTCCTGCGAGCCGTGGTGGCTCAGATGAGGCAGGATATGGAGCACCTCGGTCACCCCACAGTCCAGACGGAGGTGCAGCATCCAGGAACGCTCGATGCCATGTCCACCAAAGGTGGAGCTGACGCACAGCACGCTCCTTACCTACCAGCTTTACCCACCCAACCTGCTGCTGTCTCCTCCAATGTCTCCCACGCAGGTGTGGACAGTGCTTTTGTTCATTTTGTGTGAGAATATTGGGTTTTAAACATATATGGTTAATTTTTCTACACAAGGTCAGCTTTTTAGACAGACTATTCTATTATATTAATAGATATTGCATTCTGGTCTAGACTAGATGTCAATACCAATTACATTTTGCATCAACTTTAAAATGTTTAATTTTTTTATTTATTATTAATTAGTCTTCTAAGAATGGGGGAAAATGAATTGTAGAGTATTTATATTAAAGAAAAACTACTTTTTAAAATGATCTGGGATTATGGTGTTGAACATGAACACAGTGAAATAGGTGGTCCCCAGCTAATTTGAGTTTGAGACCCCTGATCTAGAAACTCCCTGGTTTTATCTTTGGCTTATGTTTAGCTGGCTTTTGGTTTTTTTAGCGGTGTTCATGGCACAATATTTCTTTCATGGCCATCAACACACCGAGTGCTGTTGGTTGTGAATGAAAAAGCTTGAACTGACACCTTGTTCTCAGTTCACTGTGCCAACATTTACTGAATATCATACTTGAAGAGCTGATCATAGGGTTCACCTTGGAGGCCAGCCATTGTTGGAGGCAGGGGCCCAGCATGCTTTGCACTATCATAAATTCACAACTGTACAAGGCTGTTGACTGTCATAAACCTGGCATAAAGTGTGTTTCCTGTGAAAATTCATTTAATGATTTTATTTTTTTATTTTTTTTAGTAAATTCATTAAAAAGTGTATCAGTGACAGAGCAGCCCAGCAAAGATCTCCATCCAGAAGCTGCCGTTGCTAATATCATGGACAAGGTAGGAAAAGAAGGAAATAAACTGGTTTAGGTTATGTTTGGTTAATCCAAATGTCTGCAAATATATTTAGAGCATAATGCATGTTTTACTATAGTCCACAAATATTCTCTCCCACAACGTATTCCAAGTCGAGTTAACCATGGCTTGGATGAAGTTCATTATAAGGTGGTGTTATAACCTTCAGATGCCAACATTCATCTTATTTTCCCTCCAGAATGCGCTCTTACATGAATGCGCTCTTACATCAGCTGCGAGAGGAGAACACATTTCTACGACAGCAGCTGTCCACAGGTCTTTTTGAAAATGTCCACGGCACAAAAGACAACAATTACCCTGGGTTGCGTAAGAGGCTGAAACAGGCAGCTTCCTGTATCGTCCGTCTGAGCAAAGACAAGCAGCATCTGATAGAGCTGGGGAACCGACTGAGGGCCCAAATCACCACAACTGGACAACAAGGTAAAAATAAGAGGGGAAACGAGCAGTACCTCTGCAAAAGTCAAGTCGAGTTTGATGCTGTGGATTTGGCAGATCTTGCAGATTTAGAATCTGAACATTAAGATTTCAGTACATAAACTTCTTTCTTAAAGTAACTACACTGCCAGAGCCAGAGAAGGAGACCTCCACAGAGAAACAAGGAGAGCAGCATGACCGTGTGTCTGACCGTCTGTCTGCTCTGGAGCAGCTTCAGTACCAGCTCACTACACAGGTAAGGGAGTTAATTTAGCTGGTCTTTAAGTATTTTTTACACTTAACTAAACCAGAGGCAGCATATTGTACCTGAGGTGTGTAAAAATGTATAATTGATATACTGTATTTATAAAGGGTTACTGTGCCCTGTTTTAGTCCATTAATTAATTTTTAGAGAACATACTGGCATTAGTCACAAAGGCTGATAAAAATGGAAAAAATAAATTAAATTAGAATAATTTAGAAATTCATTGTTAAATACTGCTGGCCTCAGGGCAACAGTGTTGTTGTGTGAATGTGTCCTACACATGGCGAACACGTCCCACTTTACTAACAAGCTGACACCTTTCAAGAGATCCTCTATGTAGCATGATTGTTAATCCTGCTCTTCTAAATCGCTTTGTTCTACTAAACGTGTAAATGTGTGAATGAAGCCTAAGGTGGAACAACTTTGTGCAATACCAGCCTTCACCACCAGATGACAGGCTAGCTCTATCTTAATGTGCCTGTGCTATCAGGAGCTGCAGTACACGCTTAGACAGACGGATGCAAAACAGATTCTTTCTGGAACCAACAAACAAGACCCGGCAATAAATGGTTCCACAGAAAACCCGTGGAACGAGGTTCGAAGAACCACACACACCGCGGAGGTAAGAACATAGTTTTTAAAACTTTGTTAACTAATGAGCGACAACAGCAGGGGTTCACAATTTACTCCGAAACCTTAATAGTTAACTGTTAAAATGAGTTATTTTTGGGGCAGCAAAAAATCATTGTTCCAGTGACAGACAGATACAGAGTAATATTGAATTATTATTATAACTTTTAAAACCCTGTAAGATGCCGTCCTTGTATTCTTTACTCTTTTGACTTGTTTCTAGTTATTTTAGCTAACCTCTTAACTTTAAATACTATATCCTCTCTTAACTGTGTCGCCATATTTTTGTTATTATATAGTATTTTGGCAGATTTGTTCATACATTTATTATTTCTCTATATTCCAAGTCAAATTATCCTGGTCCTAGTCTAAGGTCCATTTTAGTTTGCTTTTATCAAAGTTTAGAACACCTGGAAGAAAAATAATTGACTCCTCACTTCTTCGTCCGTAGGGCCACAGGAACAAGGAAAACTGTGCCTTGCCCAGCCAATCACAAGGCTCATTGGAAACAGGGCCTCAGCTCCACACAAACACCTCCAAGTTACAGTTTTCATCGCTGGAATCACTGCATTCTCTAAAGGAGCTGTGGGCAACACTTGACTGTGCAAAGAGTTCCTCTTCATTCTCAGAAGGTGACAATTCTTTGCTGCTATTAGAAAAGATTGTATTATTTGGTACA
>NC_024314.1:8487111-8577047 GCF_000523025.1 Cynoglossus semilaevis
AGGTGCTTCAATTTGGCCTTGAAAACAGCTTCAGGAACCAGCTTGTTACAGTAATTGTAACATTTATATTTCTAATGCGTGTTCAAGGACATGAAGGTTCAGTTCCTGAACCCAGACTTCAAATCATGTCATTGGTTCACTGAGTAAAGGACAGATGTTGCCTAATATGTGGAGCTGCAGCCAGATCAGGCCTGGACGGCAGGACAGACATCTAATCCTCCCACTCCAATAATTGTGAAATCAAATATGTCTTGCATAAGGTTATCGTTGCGTCTGATAACCATGTAATCTTTTTGGACAAAAAGCATTTAGTCAGAGTAGTGTATTCATATTGTCTAAGATATGTGGAGACTGTTTTGTATTTTTTTCACTGAGATGTATCAGGTAATGACAAATGTCCTCCCTTTATTTCTCTCTCTCTCACACACAGAAATATTTTCTAGAGTTTTAAAAATCTGAACTGTTTATAGTATGTATCTTGAAGAAAATACTTGGTGTAGGTACCTTTGTTTTGCTACCTGTCATATCCCAATGATTTCCTACAACAAAATCTGCAGCCAACTGCTGGGTTACTATGCTAAAGCTGCCAGATGTAAATGATATTCCTCTGCATTATTAGTTAATACAGTAAATTAGTTTCTGCAAAAAAGACTTAAGAGAAAATGTGTCATTGGTGACTGGTGTTGAAATACTAACATACTAACTTGTCCATTCATAGGTAATGTTGACCAGAGCACTAAGGAAATAACTGGGTCTGCTGGTGCTGATCTTCAGATTGTTGTGCATGGGGTCACTGCTCCTATTCACAGTCATGCTCCATCTGAGGTCCAGCGTAAGAAAAACCCAGGTTTAACACCAATCAAAAGTAGCAACAGCCGCAGACCTGGACCATTTGCAAAGACCAGAAACTACAACATTAAAGACTAAACCCCACTGTGCTGGACATGTTCTACTCTGCCTCACAATAGCTGCATAAAAATAATGTTTTTTAAATCCTTTTTAAATTAATATTTTAATAAACCATGTCTCAAAAGAACTCGGTACTTAAAATGTTTATTGTTCTGTTTGTTATTGTATATATATATACATACATATGTGTGTGTGTGTGTATTTATATGTATAATATACAGTATATGTGTATATACTGTATCTATGTATATATACATATTTATGTATATATACAATGTTTGGTTTTTTTCTTTGTTTGTTTGTTTTTAATAAGTCTAAGTTTTTCTTATTAGAAGCAGTAAGTTTTCTAGAAGTAGGAAGTTGTGGTGCAACCAAGTGCTTTTACCACTCAGTTACCTTGAAATCTCTTCTCTTTTTTTTATTTATTTGACCTGTCACTTACTTAAAATACTTTTGTATATTTTTACACTGAAATGTACAGAATAGACAAAAGCATTAACAGTGAATGGAGACACTAATGAAGAAGGAATTTGAACCTGGGAGGTTAGAACATTTGACCCAGTCATCCACCACAACCTGTCATACTGACTTTGTCACTCCTTTTGATGCCACCTCACCTGACTGCTGTCATGTGTGACAGCTATTAATTTCACCCACGTTCATTTATACTTGCAGTCATGGGTTTGGATCTACCGGTCGACCGGGGAGCTTATATGTGTAGGCTCCACATCAGTGTGGAGGGAGGAGGGGCCTTTTGACAGTCCTGACAGTAGTGAGGGCAGTTAGCATGTAGCAGCATGTGCTTTTGGATAGGTGATGTAACAGGAGCCATACAGTAAGAGAAAACAGGTGTGTTGGTTATGTAGTGACTGTAAAATTTGCTTTTGTACCGTGACTCATGCCAAGAGGAATGCTTCATTTTCAGAGTACACATAGAATTCATTCATTTTTATCAGTCTAGAATAGATCATATGAATCAAACTTGAGGCCCGTGGAGCAAATGCAGCCTGTCAAGTTATTTTGTGTGGCACACACAAGCTTAAAAAGTATTTAATTGCTTTATAATAAAATCCATGCTGCTTTTTAACTTAAGTTTTTTTTAATTAAACAGAGCATTGTACAGTAGTTGATGTAGTGTATTAATACGTTATGGAGTAGTTACAGCTATGCTGTCTTACAGTTACAGCCAACCCTTCAAGGGGAACTGTATTGCTGATGTGGCCCCCCAGAGAAATGACTGTGACACCCCTGGTCTGGAGCTTGGAAATAAAATAAATGATAATGCTTTGTAAAAGCAACAGGAGTGGGTGATACTTGATAGGTTGATTTTTTATTTTATTTTTTTTTAAAGATCTTCTTTGGTGTCTTTGAGTTGGGTTCAATAGGCAAAATAATTCAGAAAGGGGGAAAAAAATCAAACCTTGATACTTGGCTTATAAATAAGGCTTTGTTTGATTCCAGTCTGTTCATAATCGATTTTCAGGTCACTGTGTTCTCCTTATGTGTGCTATCACCATGTTGCCTCAAACACCAATGGCAGAGAGGGGGGGAAAAGGATGATGTTGTGCTAGAACATCATGCTATCTGAAATACTGAACTCTAGTAACCTCCCAAGAAGTCAGACGAGCGTTCCTGGCTACGTCACGACTTTGGTTCCGCCCTGTAATCACCCTATCTCCCAGCAGCAACGCCCCCGCCCACTGTGATTGGGTGAAAACCCACACCCTCGCCCCGTGATTGGCAAACATGGATGCTTTCCAGAAATCCACAACGTGTGGAACCACGTGTTCAGGAAAGGAGTTCCTGCAGCGATGCATCCACTGTAGCACTTATAAGTAATGAAAAAAATAACAGGGATGTGTTGAAGGCTCACACACTGCTGTTGGAGGGCAGAGTGAACAGTGGCCTTTTAAAGCTGTGGGTGTATGTTCACATTTAGTTAAAATAGTAAAGTACAAAAACATTACCTTAACTTGGTCAGTTATGTAACACCTAAACACAAAACCTAGTCTGTTTATCCAGCTGTGTGTCACTCTGTGGAGCTATCTTTCTGTCCATCTATCTACAGCGATACATTTCAAGACTTTTTTGGTGCTGAACTAGGAACGTGATTCAGGATTCAAGATTTAATATTGTATTTGTCACCTGATCAGTTTACATATACAACTGCATGGACTATATGTATTCAACATTAGAACTTAGGAATATAAATACAGAAGAATTTTCATAATTGTAACAACAAAAGGGCAAACACTATTTTCAAAGTACACTGGGGTCATTGAATCACGAAGGCTCCAGTTCTGAGTGCACTAAAACATCCCCACCAGATTATACCCCCACTCCTGTAATTTATTCAAGCCATGGTGTTCTGTGGCTCTTTATGGCCAGAATACTTCATCTGTCTTATTTGCATCATCTTTTTTTATTTTTAATACTTCCTCTGTCTCTTTAAACAGGTGTCTTAGTTTAACTGTGTTTTAATTGGTCGTTGAACCTGTTGTCTTTTTTGACACTTCTGACTAAGGGTTTTAAAGATGCATTGCTTACTAGTTTTCTCCAAGGTATTTTCAAATACTTATTTATCTGTAGCTTGGGACCTTTCCGAATGTGTTATTAAAACTTTAGATTCTTGACATTTCTAAACCATTTGGGTGACTTCCATTATACCTGTTTTGCATGACAATTATTCTGTCCCACATTTTATATCCCTCATTGCTTTTTTCAAAGTGCAATGCTCTCTGATGGGTGGTAAATTCCAAAGATTATTGTTGGTTTGTATTGTAACCAACGGTAAATTGTTTGATCAGGTAAAAAAACGGAATTTAATTTCGTCATGTATTCTACGCAGTCCCGGAAAAAGAGGAGAGCTCTGTGGGAGCTGAACTTGAACCTCCGACAGCACCCGTTTTTTTTCTTCACTTAGCTCAGTGACAACACAGGAGGCGTTCAGCGAATTACTCCATCACGGACTGGACCCAAAAAGAACTACCTCTCTTCTGATTGGACTGTCCACGCCGTCAGCCCATGTGGCGTGGCCTCGCTGTGTGTGAGACATTTAAATTCTCCGGTGGAAAAAAAAGCACTGAATCACTGAAGCGCAGGGAGCCGAGCTCAGGACAGTTGACGGCAGACAGAGGAAGCACGTTTCTCGCTCATTTTCTATCCTCCCTACTCCCTCCCTCCCTAGGGGTGAAGTTAAGAAAAAACATCATCGCGGTGCTTGTGTCGCAGTTCGACTTAACGGAAATAACGTGACAGTACATGTCTGATCCGCGTGGACGCTTCAGCTCATCGTGACTTAGCACCGACATCACAGACACCGGTAAAACACAAGGTAAGTGTCAGCTGTGCCGTTTGTTTGTTTGTTTTCGCTTTTCTTTGAGCCATTGTATCAGCTATTGAACTGTGTTATCGATAAAACTGATCTGTGTCACAATTCTCTAGATAGTTAGCTTTCTATTTATGACGTTTATATGAATTTTATTTGCTGTACATCATTATACCCAGGAACTGTAACTTGCAGACTGAGGTTTGCCAACGGCGTCTGCTGTAAGTTGCAGCATCAAATATTAGCACAGTTTGTTCACATTTTGAACAGTTAAATATGCCGAACTTTAAATAAATCTATGCGGTTGCTGTTTATCACTTAAGTAGTGGGTACATGTCATATAAATTACGTAGAATCTGAAGCAGTTATTAAAAGCCTTTGATTCTTAAGGGAGTTCCGTTGTTACGATGTCGCATCATTCTCGCTTCCTCTCCTAGATCGGACAGCTTTTCCATGATTACATTTACTGTTGATCAGCAGCTGCCATTATCCCCTTATATCTCCCTGAATTCAACTATGGTTAGAGTGTTTTAGTCCAAACACTTGTTCTTGGAAACTATATTCCACATTATTTCCTGGAATAAAGGCGAGTTACTATTACATTTCATAAATGTGACGTACATGGACTTTCTTGGTTCCTACTGACGAGCATTTGGCCCTGGTTTAAAAATGTTATGCTAAAGATCCCTGTCAATTGCCTTACAATTCTGAACACCTAACTAGGATGCATTGATGCGTTGGTAATGCGTTCGCTCAGACGCTGGAGTGTGTGTTCGGTCTCCAGGGTCAGCAGGGCAGTTCTGTTTCACTCCCTTCAGATTCTTACTGTAGCTCTTACACATCACACATCACACTAAAGTCCATTTCTGTGATTACATGGATTTTGCTTCACCATAAGCTGTTTTTAAAATTCCTTGAAACCTGATTGGCTCACAGATTTAGTAGGACTAAGGATGAGTCAGGCTCTGCCAAGATGACAATGGCAGAGCTGCCCATTGTGATGTAACATAAGCTATATTGTTTTCCCATAATTCAGTGGAGAATTAATTAGGCCTGAAGCTAGTGATTATTTTTATAGTCCATTGGGAAAGTGGACTTATTAGTCATTTAGTTTAAAGAAAAAGAAGAAAACATTGCAAATTGACTTTAATGGCCTACAAAGCAAGGAATCTGTAATATGCCTACATTTAGCGTGCTAAAAGAATCAAATTTAGCTCTGTCTTGTCTTTGTTTTCTTCAACTTTAAAGTTAAAGGAAAAAAAATATTTATAATAAATTTATTACAAAAGCAACAGGTAGACACACAAAAGCATTGTTTTTGTGATAGAGGTCTACGAAGATCACAGAGTTTTCTGCAGTGTGATGACAGTTTGTTCCCAGTGTTTCTTGTTAGCAACATGCTGTTTGACAAGTTGTGTCATGTTTGACCTGTAGAGCTGCTAGTATGTTTGTACCCGACTGATGATGAGTGCAGCTTGTGACTGACAAAGGCCAAATTCATGGTGTTAAGAATGTTTGAATACCATTATGATCCCATCATTATAAGCAAATATATATATATAGGTACTCTATAAGGTCTAAACGATGGGCAGTGTAAAAGCACCAATTGCCTGAGCTGGGTATTTTGATATACATTGCTGGTCTTGCTCGGTGACGTGATAGAAAAGTGGCCAGTGCTCTTACCTTACAGCAAAAAGATCACAGGGTTTTTTTGTATACAGTGTGCATACAGAACATACAGGATTATGTTCCTCTCTATGTCTCTGTGCAGTATGTGGCCCTGCCATGGTCCAGTGAACTGTTTGGGGTGTTCCCTGCCCTGACTACATGACTGCTGTGAAGAAGGAAAAAGGGATAGAAGATAAATGATTAAATCGATTATTCTATTGGCAAACAAAGCAAAACTAGCACCACCCAGTTTGCAACTAAAATGACCATTTTAACAGTTAATGCTGTTTAACCACAGTGGAGTATCATAACAGAGAGACTTTCGGAGAGTGGGGTGTTGCTGTGTAACCCCTGGTCATGTTCATATGGTAATAAGAGTTAAACTGTAAAGCCAGTCAGACGGGTGCGAACAAATTAAGAATAATTTACCAATAAATGTGACAGATGCCGATTCACTGTCTCATCACCAGTAACTGGAGCTTATTCTAATCCACCAGCATGAGCTGCTTAAAACATTTGTGTTGCTGTGCCGTGAGAGAAAGCCTGAGTGAACAGAATTGTTTCACCTGAAGCTGCCACTGAGGCTTGAGTCATTGTCCTTCTCACTAAACCCTACAGTCAATCCTGTATCAAATAAAGACGTTGAAGGTTCTGTTGAATGAACATGTTTGTAATAAGAGTTAATAATTCTTTGTTTAAAATTCTGTCCCTCCAGTTTTTCAACATGGATGAAATAGTTGTCTCCGGCATATCAGGCCGTCTGCCTGAGTCCAACAATCTGGAGGAATTTTGGGAAAACCTTATAAATGGCGTAGACATGGTGACAGAAGATGACCGGCGTTGGACGCCAGGTTAGACCTCAGCTGAAGAAGGATTTCTCCTCAGAAATGTTTCCTCTCTTAGCTGACATGATTGCCCTGATTTGACTTTTTTCTTTCCAGGTTTGTACGGTCTTCCAAAGAGGAACGGTAAGCTGAAAGACATCAGTCATTTTGATGCAGCCTTCTTCGGAGTTCACCCAAAACAGGCCAACACGATGGACCCACAGCTCCGCCTACTGCTGGAAATTGCCTATGAAGCTATTGTAGATGGAGGTGATCCATCTTTGTAAATTAAAATGGCAGGATTGCATTTTAAAACCACAGCTGTAATAAGAATAAAATTCTGTGAAACAGGACTGAACCCAGCCTCACTGCGTGGCAGTAAGACGGGTGTTTATATTGGGGTGAGCGGCTCTGAAGCCTCTGAAGCGTTCAGTCGTGATCCAGAAGAGCTGCTGGGCTACAGCATGACGGGCTGCCAGCGGGCCATGTTGGCCAACAGGTTATCCTACTTCTTTGACTTCAGTGGTAAGAGCACAATTCAAACACAAATTTATCGTTCTTATCGTTCATATCATTCTTTTGTCCCTTGACCACTTTGTCTCATGACCTCTGTCGTCTCATGTTCCCCTCCAGGTCCCAGCACTGCCATTGACACTGCCTGCTCCTCCAGTTTACTGGCTTTAGAAAACGCCTTCCACGCCATACGCCAGGGCCAGTGTGATGCTGCCCTTGTGGGGGGGGTTAATTTGCTGCTCAAGCCAAACACCTCTGTACAGTTCATGAAACTGGGCATGCTCAGTCCTGATGGAACCTGCAAATCTTTTGATTCATCAGGTGAGATAAAAATTCTTGCTGTGCCCTCTAGTATTTTAGGGTCAGCAGCAAACGATGTGTTTCTAATTGGGGTGGGGGGAATTGCCACCATTACGGTAGCTTCTCCCACTGTTTTTTCACTCTTGATATGTTTTGTACAATTGATACATTATCACACAGTTTATCCAGTGTGACAGTGAGTATAATTTACTCATGAAAAACTCTTTACCTATAAAAATTAAATCTTCCTACTCCTACAAGGTAATGGATATTGTCGATCTGAAGCAGCAGTGGTCGTGTTGCTGACAAAACGATCAGTAGCCAGAAGGGTCTACGCCACAGTGGTGAATGCTGGCAACAACACAGACGGCTACAAAGAGCAGGGTGAGAAAGGTTTCTGTAAATAAAAACTGGTTTTAAATGATGAGTGTTGTGTTTGATCTCCTGACGTCCTCTTCTCTGTTCCTCAGGTGTGACGTTTCCTTCAGGTGAGATGCAGCAGCGGCTGGTACGTTCTCTTTACCAGGAGGCAAACATCTCTCCTGAGCAAGTGGAGTATGTTGAAGCTCACGGTACTGGAACCAAGGTCAGTGAATGTTTTCTGTTGTTTTCACATTTATTTAATGCAGAAAGATTGAATTTATTTACTTATGCTCCCTGGACATTTACATTTGAATGTCTTAATACCTCTGTGCTCACAGGTTGGAGACCCTCAGGAGGTCAATGGCATTGTTAGCGTCTTCTGTGAAACAAAGCGGGAGCCCCTGCTCATTGGCTCCACCAAATCCAACATGGGCCACCCTGAACCAGCATCTGGTCTGGCCGCCCTCGCAAAGGTCAGGCATCACTTCTGTTATGGTTTAAATTGGAGTTAATATTCCTTACAGTGTTTTTGCTAGGATATTTTTGAGCTTTTTTTTTTCTTTACTTCTTCTTTCACAGGTGATACTTTCTCTAGAGCGAGGAGTCTGGGCCCCCAACTTACACTTCAACAATCCCAACACCGACATCCCTGCACTCACAGATGGCAGAGTTCAAGTTGTCGACCAGCCGACACCTGTTCGTGGAGGCATTGTAGGAATCAACTCTTTCGGATTTGGCGGCTCAAATGTTCATATAATTCTTCGTCCAGCTGAGAAAGCAGCGGATGCAGTGTCCACAGTGAGGACCGTTCCCAGGCTGCTGAATGCCTGCGGTCGTACAGAGGAGGCGGTGAAGACACTGCTGCTACAGGGGAAGAAACAGGAATCTGACGACAACTTCCTGTCTCTGCTCAACGAAATCTCAGGAGCACCCACTGCTGGCATGCCCTACAGAGGGTTCACCCTGGTGGGCTCCCAGAGTGACGTCACAGAAGTGCAGCAGGTGCAGGGGTCGACCAGGCCGCTCTGGTACGTCTGTACAGGTGAGTCATCAGACACAGGAGCAAAAAGTTTATCTTTGTCCCCACAGATTTGTCCCCCCTGGTTTGACCTGATTCAGAACCCTGTTGAGAACACTGTATTAATTTGCTAAATATCAAATGTCCTTACAATGTGAACAGGCATGGGAGCACAGTGGGCAGGAATGGGACACACTCTAATGCAGTTGGACGTCTTCAGGGAGTCCATCCTGAGGTCAGACGCTGCCTTGAAGGACACCGGCCTGGTGGTCTCCAAACTTCTCATGGAGGCCGACGATGTCACATTTGAAGAAACTGTTCATGCCTTTGTGGGCATCGCTGCTATCCAGGTAAACAGGAACGTGTTTGAAAGGCAAACACTGTAGTACATTTAGTGTATTACTCGATATTACACAGGAAAGTATGTGTTCCTAAATGTACGATTGGTCTCGTTCCAGATCGCTCTGATCGACCTTCTGAATACGCTGGGTCTGCAGCCCGACGGCATCATTGGACACTCGGTGGGTGAACTGGCCTGCAGCTATGCTGACAGCTCCCTCAGCCACCGTGAAGCCATCTTGGCTGCCTACTGGAGAGGCCGGTGCATTAAGGAGGCCCATCTGCCCCCAGGGGGCATGGCTGCAGTTGGTGAGAGAATGAGACTGACACTGTTGTTCTTGATTGTGTCCAGCTGGATACCTAAACATTTCTGTTGTTTTAATATCATAGTTTACCCTAACGGAATATAGAGGAAAGTAAATTTCACTAAAAATATTTAGATTTTTTTCATTATCCAACTTCATTGTTTGTTGTTCGCATATGTTGAAGGTTTTCATTCGTTCATTCGTTTTCCAGGTTTGACCTGGGAGGAGTGTTTGACCAAGTGTCCTCAAGGGGTTGTGCCTGCGTGCCACAACGCTGAGAGCACCGTCACTGTCTCTGGTCCTCAGGTCAGACATTCTTTAACTCTTGGTTATATTTGAATTTCACATTTACATTAACAAATCAAAAACGGTTAGAAATTCCCTAACAGCCTTATGTTGCAGGACATTTAAGCTGTGTGTTTTTTAAAATTTGATCAATATTTGTAAGCAAATCAGTGATTTCATTAATCAAATCATTAATTTACATTTTACATGAATAAACTGATGACCTGACTTGACCTCCACTCTAAATTCTCACACTCTCAGACTTGAAAGCCAACTTGATATTTTGTTTTTCAGCTGCTCAGACACGTAGCTGAAACTGTCAAATCTCTACTCAAACGTAAACTGTTGCTTTTTTCAACCAGTCAGGTTTGAAAGAAATTAAGGAATCAGGAATGAACTGTGACTTAGAATCTAACTCAAACTTAAATCAGCAGAAACTCAAACTCTTCCTGAAAGCCTTAGTATTCAGTTTCCAACAGTATTATAAATGTAGCAGTAACGAGGTAAACAGTTCTGAAGGTACTGAATCTATGTAGACGACAGCAGGTACACATTTCCTTAGGTGGTATGTTCTGTTTATTTTACAGGAAGCAGTCGCTAACTTTGTGTCACAGCTGAAAGAGGAGGGAGTTTTTGCCAGAGAGGTGCGGACCTCAGGTGTGGCCTTCCATTCTTACTACATGGCTTCCATCGCTCCGAGCCTGCTGGCTGCACTCAAGGAGGTACGTCACACTCATGAAGAATGTCACCGGAATGAGGTAACATTCCCGGAGGCTGCTGAATTACCTGGTAAACCAGAACAGGATTTGGTATAAAAACATCATCCAGTGAGAGATTCTTGTCTCTATTACTGTATTACTGTAAGTTCCCATGTGTTTAAACTACTGTAAAAAAATAATCTTGACCTCGTGTGTCAAGGTCATCACAGAGCCACAGCCACGTACCTCCCGTTGGATCAGCACCAGCATCCCCGAGACTCAGTGGGACTCCCCGTTGGCTCAGTACAGCTCAGCTGAGTATCATGTAAACAACCTGGTGAGCCCTGTGCTCTTTAAAGAGGGCCTCGGTCAGATTCCTGAAAACGCCGTGGTGGTGGAGATAGCACCGAACGCTCTGCTGCAGGTACACAAGCAAATACAGACCGCCTGAGCCGCAGGCCTCAGCTTCAGTGCCGTCTTCATGAAAGCCTGACACTCTTGTTTTTTTTTCCTTTCTTTGTTTTTTTTCCAACCATGTTTTCTCCACAGTCTGTCCTGAAGCGCAGCCTGAAGTCCACTTGTACCATCCTGCCCTTGATGAAGAAAGGAAACCCTAACAACCTGGAGTTCTGCCTGTCAAACTTAGGCAAAGTCCACATGAATGGGTGAGGAAATGCCTCACTCTCTGTCTCTGTTTGTAGCAGGCTGTTTACCATATGAGTAGCTTTTGGAGGCAGTGTGTAATGAGAGCTGTGTCTGATGCCCCCCCACCCTTTAGCATCAACATGGATGTCAATGTCCTTGGCCCAGCCGTGAAGTACCCTGTGCCTGTTGGCACCCCATCGATCTCACCCTTCTTCTGCTGGGATCATGTCCAGACATGGGATGTCCCCAAGGTGGAGGACTTCCCCTGTGGCTCAGGAGGATCCAGTTCTGCCACTGTCTACAACATTGGTAAAGAACGAACGGTTGACACTTTTCTGCTGTTCTTTCAGGCACAGAAAACATTTTTTGGCCTCCTCTTTGAACGTTAACAGATATAAACCCAGAGTCACCTGACTACTACCTGACTGGGCACTGCATTGACGGACGCGTCCTCTACCCGGCGACGGGATACCTGGTCCTGGCGTGGCGAACTTTTGCCAGAAGTATTGGAGCCGTCATGGAGAACACCCCTGTGACATTTGAGGACGTGGCCATCCACAGAGCCACCATCCTGCCAAAGACAGGTCAGAAAAATACTGCGCAAAGATCCATTGCGTTGAAGGAAGTCATCATTTGGTCGTCTGCTGGATTTAATGTTACGTTTTCAACACTGTTTTCAGGCTCTGTCCAGTTGGAAGTACACCTCATGCCTGCTACTAGAAGCTTTGAAATTTCAGAGAATGGAAACCTGGCTGTCAGTGGTAGGTTGTTTTGTGAATGGTGAATGTGACTTTAGGTTTGTGTGTAAATGTGTACATATTAGAAAACTACCAACAGGTGTTTCTTTTGCAACCCTTTTTTAAAAACATTCTTAAAGTGAAGGGAAGGTTTAATGTGTACAAACCCCTTTTCCAAATCAGCACGTACAATTTTCCCCAAGGTAAATAAAAGGTTAAACCTATAATTTGGTAGTATTCTTTATGTGCAGTTTATTCCGCAAATGTTCATTCTTTAAAAGACCTAAGGAAACCTTTTTGTGCTGTTCTGCAATTTCTTGTATTCACTAAATCCACAAAATACCTAAACATTTAATAGTTCAGCCATAGTAACTGATATAACAATGACTAAGAAAACAAATTTGTGGTAAAAATCAGAGTTTGCAGTTTGCATATTTCTTATTTTACCTCATGTATTTTTCAGGGAAGGTGATGCCTTTAGAGGATGCAGCCTTGGACTCCTTTCATAGTCAGATAAGTCGACAAGTCTCCAATAGTAACTGCGACCCCAGAATGAAACTCACATCATCAGATGTTTATAAGGAGCTGAGGCTGCGAGGCTATGAATACAGAAAGACCTTCCAAGGAATTTTGGAATCCAATAATGCAGGTGAGGCAAAGTATGGCGTATTTGATTATGTACAACACAGCAGTGTTATTTAATTTTTTTTTTGTACTGATCTTGTACTTGTCATGTGACTGTGTTCAGGAGACAGTGGGAAGTTATTGTGGACAGGAAACTGGGTGACCTTCCTGGACACCATGCTGCAGATGATCGTGATGGGAATTTCAGGCCGAAGCCTGCGTCTGCCGACTAGAATCCGCTCAGTGTGCATCGATCCGTCTCTTCACACAGAGAAGATCTGCGAGTTTGTTGATGAAAATCAAGGTTTGTCGTGCAGAAACATCTCAGACACTCCTGAACACTGAAAAATGATACCTCTTTCCTTTGGGTTTAAATAAATATGCAATGACCAGGAAGGGAGTGTTATACAGACGACACACCTCTGTGGATGATGATGATGATGGGTTTATGTGCAGTGCAGCTCAACCCTAACCACAGTGAGGAGTTATTTTCTTCTCAGTAATGGAAGTTTAATCCAGTTCAAAAGGAAACAAATTGTTCAGTGGTTAAAAACTTTATGTTTTACTTGCTGCAAATAAATATCGCACCCGGTCCCTCCCAATATAAATCACAGGATTTGTGTTTGAAATGCTTGTGTTCTGCCCACTGTAGCTCTAGATGTCCATGTGGACCGTTGTCTCGACACCATTGTTTCCGGTGGAGTCCAGATTTCTGGTCTGCATGCAACCGTTGCACGCCGTCGGGACAATCAGCAGAACAAGCCCACGCTGGAGGAATTTGTTTTTGTTCCTTATGTTGAGACGGAGTGCTTGACAAACAATGGAAAACTTGCTGAACAGCTCAGACTTTGCAGAGGTGAACAAGTCGTTTTGTTTCACAGTTATCACAGAATCCAACACCCTCAGTACATTCTCTAATGCCTTTTCTAACTCGCTCTACTGTCTCCACACAGGTTTAATCCGTAGACTGCAGTTGAAGTTGGCCCATCACGGCGTCAAGCTCTCCATACCTGGACTACAGGGGGAGTCGGACGGACCAGTGCCCAGCCACGAGCACACAGAGCCCAGCCTGGTGAGGCTGCTAGCCCTGCTGTGTGGCCTGGAGCTGAATGGTAACCTGAACTCTGAGCTGCAGCAGTTGGTGGAGAAGGAACAGTCTTGTCTGCTGCAGGACAGTCTGCTGCTGGGGCTGCTGGACAACCAGGCACTCAGACACTGTGTGGACATCTGTATGGAAAACAGCACACCAGGCAAAATCAAAGTCTTGGAGGTAGGACTGAAGAGTCCAACGAGACTAAGCACATTTAGAATTCCACTTCAGTGTTAACATTTATCTTCTGTGACTTCTTCCAGGCGTTCTCCAACAAGGGTCAGGTCTTCTCTCGTGTTGTGCCACTCCTCAACATCCAGCCCACCTTACATGTGGATTACACTGCCACAGATGCAGACCTGGATCTTCTGACTCCCCACCAAGCCTCTTTGGATGAACTGGGGATCAGTTCTTCTCAGTGGGATCCCCTCAATGGCCCAGCTCCTGGAGTAATAGCAGGAAAAGCAGATCTAGTGGTGTGTAATCACGCCTGGGGTCCAATGACAGAAGACGCTGAAGTACTGGTGAGAAATCTGTCTTCTGGAGCCAAACAGGGAGGTTTCCTTCTCCTACACACGCTGCTGAAAGGAGAGACTCTAGGTGAGACGTTGTCCTTCATCTGCAGCTCGACCCTAAATGGCCAGAAAGGACTGCTCACACAGGTCGGTGTCAGGATGATTTTTTTTGTTTGTTTATCTTCCAATGGTGCCTGCTGTAAGAAATTCTGGAGAAAATAATTTAAATTTCGCTCTTCTCTCAAGGTGGAGTGGGAAAAGGTTTTCTCTGACCTCTCCCTGAAGGTGGTGGCAATCAGGAAGTCCTTTTATGGCTCCGTCCTCTTCCTCTGTCGCAGCCGGTCTTCAGAAAAACAGCCTACTTTCCTCTCTGTGGACGACAAAGACTACAACTGGGTGGAAACGCTCAAGGTTAGTTTTAGAAGCAGGTCAAAGAGAGTAGGAGTTTTAATAATATAGTACTGTTGTATGACCAGTAACTGTCTGTGTCACAGGGCATGACCCAGGAGTCTTCAGACTCCCCTGTGTGGTTGACTGCTTCACAGGCCAACTGTGGCATTGTGGGAATGGTAAACTGTCTACGGCAGGAGCCTGGTGGACATGTATTACGGTAGGACACATTGCTGTTCGTGCCTATTCAAAATACTGGTAATACAGTACTTAAATACTGCAACTAAGATTGCCCCGATACATTTTTTTTTTCCTTCACCTTGTTCCCTTCTCCCTCATCACTAGTTGTGCGTTTGTGTCCAATCTGGACGAGTCATCCAAATCACCGAGTCTCCAGCCAAATCATAAAGACTTGCGGTTGGTGCTAGAAAAGGATCTGGTCATGAATGTGTTCAGAGACGGACAGTGGGGCGTCTTCAGACACCAGCTTATTGCAAATGGTACTTAATACAGTGTCTGTGGTATTTTGTCTTTATTTGATGCTGTACTTTGTTGTGTGATTAAACATCTTAATGGTTACGTTTTCCAACCTCCAGATCAAAATGAAAAGTTGACAGAGCAGGCCTACGTCAACGTGTTGACCCTGGGCGACCTGTCCTCCCTCCGATGGATCACCTCCCCGCGCTCTCAGTCCACAGCCAACAATTCCAAAGAGCTGCAGTGTTCTGTGTACTACAGCTCGCTCAACTTCAGAGACATAATGCTCGCAACTGGCAAATTACCACCAGATGCTATTCCAGGTGTGTGTCTGTTGTTAGAGACTGAAACAGAAACGAATGAAACTGATCCACGGGCTTTGATGGAATATTAACTTCTCTCGTTTGTCACAGGTGATATGGCTCTCCAGCACTGCTTGCTTGGAATGGAGTTCTCTGGTCGTGACCCTAGTGGCCGACGTGTGATGGGGCTGCTACCTGCCAGAGGTCTTGCGACAAGTGTTGACGCCGACAAACACTTCCTCTGGAACATTCCCTCGAGTTGGTGAGTATTAACTGGTAGAATTAAAACAGGAATTATAGTGTTTAAATGTGTAGCACTGACCATGAATACCCAGTGGAGAGTGAATAGTGGCTAGTAAACTATAACTTTATTACATTTGTTTAGTTGTCACTCTGACCTTTGCTGTACAGTAAACTGTCATTTCAAAAAATTGAATTTGAGTTGGAAAAATATCATCTACATAATATTAACATGCTCTCTCTGCCTGATGTCTGCAGGACTCTGGAGCAGGCCGCCTCAGTGCCCGTGGTCTACGCCACAGCCTACTACTCACTCGTGGTTCGCGGCCGACTCCGTCATGGGGAGAGTGTTCTTATTCACTCAGGCTCAGGGGGCGTCGGCCAGGCCGCCATCGCAATAGCACTCAGCAAGAAATGCAAGGTCTTCACCACAGTCGGTGGGTATTACATCACTCGGACTAATGCTCGTGAATTCCTTTCTAACATTTTTTATTTTTTTACAAGTGTGTGTCATTGTGATGTAACACTATTGAGCTTTTTAAAAATATATCTCACATGTAAAGTTTGGTGTTTTACATGGCATTTTCTCATAACAACAATGTCTTGATTTGTCATGGACATTATCTTAGGCTCGGCAGAAAAGCAAGCCTACCTGCAGGAGAGGTTCCCTCAACTCTCACCTGAGAGTTTTGCGAACTCCAGAGACACTTCTTTTGAACAGCACATACTGCACCACACACAGGGCAAAGGTGAGTTTTGTTTTTTATTCCTCAGTAACAAGATAGTCTGCGGTTCACGTAGACTTTACACATTTTAAATCAGTCTGCTGCATACGTGGAGGTTCTGTTCTTCTGATTTGTGTCCATATCTACCTTTGATCCAGTCAATACAACACATCTGTTCAGTTGAAATAGTATATAATATACAGTATATTAGAAATTAAATAAAATGTCGACTTTCAGATAATCACTTTTCAAACAAATGTATTCTGAACAATTTGTGCAACTGACATTTTGTTTTGTCATCAGGTGTGAATGTGGTGCTGAATTCTCTGGCCGAGGAGAAGTTACAGGCCAGCGTTCGATGCCTGGCGAGACACGGGAGATTCCTTGAGATCGGCAAATATGATTTGTCCAAAAACTCTCCCCTGGGTCAGTAGGAAGCCTCAAATTGGACACAGATTATTGTGTTGTTGTTTTTTTCCATGTTACTTCAACTTGTCGGTGTTTCTCCAGGAATGGCTCTTTTCCTGAAGAACGTAGCGTTCCATGGGATCCTGTTGGATGCTCTCTTTGAAGAGGGGAACCAGGAATGGGAGGATGTGTCTCAGCTGCTGAAGGAAGGCATCGAGGAGGGTGTAGTTCAGCCACTAAAGACCACAGTGTTTGGGAGGGACTGTGTGGAGGAGGCCTTTAGATACATGGCTCAAGGCAAACACATTGGAAAAGTTCTCATTCAAGTAGGTTTCTATTTTAACTTTATGTATGGAAACAAAATGAAAATTCTAAAATATTTATCTTAATTCATAATTATTCTCCCTCTGTGTTTTATTGGCTGATGCCTTTGGTTTAAAAAATGATGTAATACTTTTTTTCTTCTTTACAAAAAGGTCAGAGATGAAGAAAAAGGTACAGAAGTCCAAGCTGCTTCTTCCTTGTCGATTCCAGCCATCTCCAGCACTTTTTGTGTCTCCTTCCACTCTTACATCATCACCGGTGGACTGGGTGGTTTTGGTCTAGAGCTCGCACAGTGGCTGATTGAGAGGGGGGCCCGTAAATTAGTCCTGACGTCCAGATCAGGCATCAGGAATGGTATTGAGTGGTGATTCATGGATATCAAAAGCCTTGTACTCTGGTCACTTCCTGCCACTGTGAAGAAATGCTATCTGTTTCTAGGTTACCAGGCCAAACGTGTACGGGAATGGACCAGTCAGGATGTAGAGGTGCTGGTGTCGACCACTGATGTGGCAACGCTGGCTGGAACAGAGAAACTCATCACTGAGGCCACTGCACTGGGACCAGTTGGAGGGATCTTCCACCTTGCTATGGTAACACATCGAACTGACCTCCAGTCAGATTGTGATTACAAGTGACTTAGACCAGGTTGACTGATTAGTTGAGAGAATAACCTACACTGTTACTATTCAATTCATGATTATTAATTATTGATTAATCAGTATTCATAATCTGCTACTTTTATTTAGCCTCCATTGTATTGTCTTTTGTCTCCTTCCCAGGTCTTAAGGGATAAGATGTTTCAGAATCTGACCCCTCAGGACTTTGGAGATGTCAACAAACCCAAATATGACGGCACTGTTAATTTAGACAAGTAAGATAATTGTTTTACAAAAAAAGATTTTACAACTTTTTACACTGAGTTCATCTTTATTGATCTTCACACTTTACCCTTTTGTTTCTCCCTAGAGTGACAAGAAAGTTGTGTCCAGACCTCAGGTACTTTGTGGTCTTCTCCTCGGTCAGCTGTGGGCGCGGCAACATGGGTCAAAGCAACTACGGGTTTGCCAACTCTACAATGGAACGTGTGTGTGAAAAGCGACACCACGATGGCTTCCCTGGACTGGCGATTCAATGGGGTGCCATCGGTGATGTTGGTGTGGTGCTGGAAACTCTGGGTGACAATGAGACGGTGATTGGCGGCACACTTCCGCAGCGGATCGGCTCCTGCATGAGCGTTCTTGACCGCTTCCTCTGTCAGAAGCATCCAGTGATGTCCAGTTTTGTTCTCGCCGAGAGGGTGGTGGTGAAAAGTGAGGCAGGGAACCAGAAGGACCTGGTGGCTGCTGTAGCCCACATTCTTGGTAAGAGTTAATCACAGATTAAATTTATCAATGAATTTTCTAATAATGGAGCCAAAAAGGACCAAGTAGATTCGAAAGGTTGGGCACCAAGAATTAATCCTTGCAGAAACCCACAGGAAGAACAAAATGGAAAAAACACTCATCTTTTGAAAATAGAAACTAGTTTCAGGTTTTATTTTTAGAGCACAGCCAGTTCCATAAATAATAAATAAGAATGGTGTGGTCAACAAAATGTATTCAGCAAATCTTGACTATTTCAGATTTGCTGCCATTGTCAGGTCCTGTCTGGAACTATTCTTTTTCAAGAGCAACTATTTTGTTGAAAACTGTTTTCTCCTATGAATTTTAATGGAGAAAATAAGTTGCTCCTAAACCTTTTGATTATTTATACCCACAGGTGTACGTGATGTGAACAGCCTGAATCCTGACGCCTCACTGGGTGACCTGGGCCTGGACTCCCTGATGGGTGTAGAGGTCCGACAGACTCTGGAGCGCGACTACGACATCGTCATGGCAATGAGGGAGATCCGCCAGCTCACTGTCAACAAGCTGAGAGAGTTGGCCAATCAGAAACCAGGAGGAGGTACTTTCAGGAGCTGCGCATAGAATGTCCTAAATTTTAAAATACTTTATTTTACAGCCTGCTGCCTCATGTTATTATTAGTAATATAATGTTTTTACCATTCAGAATCTGCTCAAGCCAAACCTAAGAAAGACCCAGTTCAATCCTTGTTGGACTCTGATCTGACCCAGCTTCTGGTAAATCCTGATGGTCCCAATGTGACACCACTAAACCAGATTCAGAGCCAAGAGAGACCACTGTTCCTGGTCCATCCTATAGAGGGCTCCATTACCGCCTTTAAGAGCCTCACTTCCAAGCTGACTGTCCCTTGTTATGGTTTACAGTGTACAAAAGGTATCCACACTTTATGACAGATTTACTTTTAATAATGTTCAGAAGCCACTGTTGACTTGTTTTCTTATGTTTATACATATAACAAACTCCTGAGTCATGAATTTTCTGTCCAAAGCTTAAAAAACAGCTTTGAAACCATCTTTGTTTCCTTTACCTTTCAAAGTGTTTTCTTACAACAAAGCTCATCCTGTTTCACTCTTTCTCTCAGCTGCTCCTCTGGACAGCATCCAGTCTCTGGCAGCCCACTATGTGAGCTGTGTGAGGCAGCTCCAGCCAGAAGGGCCGTACCGGGTCGCTGGCTATTCCTTCGGTGCCTGTGTGGCTTTTGAAATGTGCTGCCAGCTGCAGACCCTGAACCAGACAGTGGAGTTTCTGCTTCTGTTGGACGGCTCACACTCCTACGTGGCAGCATACACACAGGTTAGGGGAGTGGAGGGTGTGTGTGGGGGGGGGGGGGGATGGGGCAACTTTTTGACAGGGAGAAAAGATGACTAAAACTTGATTAAATGAAATTGGTTGTGTTAACTCTGCTGCTGTGTTTATAGAGCTACAGAGCTAAACTGACTCCTGGGAAAGATTCTGAAGCAGAAACTGAGGCTCTGTGTGCCTTTGTCCAGCAGTTCACTGGCATGGAGTACAGCAAGGTACATGTTCAACCCCCTCCAACCCTCACCCCAGAATGACTTTACTTGGATTAAAACTCTCTGAATATACGTAAAGTGATAACCCTTTCTCCCTGCAGCTTCTGGAGACTCTTCTGCCTCAGTCTGACCTGGAGTCTCGTGTCAAGGTGGCGGTGGACTTGATCAAGTCCACTCACAAGAACATCGACCAGGAAATGCTGCACTTTGCAGCCACATCCTTCTACTACAAACTGAAGGCAGCTGATGTGTATGTGCCTTCGACAAAGTACCAGGGAAACATAACACTACTGAGAGCAAAGCTCAACAGTGAATACGAGCAGAACCTGGGAGCTGACTACAAACTTAGTGAGGTAACGTGTACCAAAAACTGTAAATATAGTCAGTCATTTTGGTCCAGTCCAGTAGAGGTTGGAAATGCTGACTTGTGTGGCCATTATGTTGCCTGTAAAAAATGTGAGAATGTTTTCTACTGATGTGAACTGAGTTCTGCCTTTGGATTGGTTCAGGTCTGTGACGGCAGAGTATCGGTCCACGTCATTGACGGAGATCATCGCTCCTTCCTGGAAGGTGACGGCTTGAACTCCATCAGCAGGATTATCCACAGCTCGTTGGTCGGACCTTCGACCAGAGAGGTGTAGTTGAAGATTGACTCTGCTTCAGTTTAAAAAAAAAAACAAAACAAAAACAAAAAAACATGACATTCCTGTAAAAGACTGTTCTGTTTACACCTCACAGATTTCACTTGTAGAATAATGCTAATAAAACAAAGCTGCTGACACTGCATGCTAACACCGTGTGCTGTAGTGTTCCTGATGCACCTTATTCACATGGGTGATGGTGAGGTTAGGAACTCCAGAACTGTTTGTCTATTTTAGTGCAGCTTTAAAGCAAACAACACTCACACGTTAATCTAGATGTCAGAGAGAATTCAGCTTGCTGCCAAGTCCCACTTAGATTAGTGTCTGGTTGTAAGATTAAAAAAAGACTTAAAATACATTTTGTAGACAATAAATCTGATGTTTACTGAAAACGTGTTGCTGGTATGCTGTATAGAGACAAGCTAATGTAAAGAACAGGTTTAGTACATGAATGTCTCTCTAAAATATGGATCCTATCTCATGAAGGCACCATGCTGCATGTGGGCTGAATTGTTCTGAACAGCATCACTGGGGTCAACTCTGTCTCAGGATCTTGGTTGAAAAAGGTGTTTCCTTCTAGGACCGAACTGTCACTGACTCCTACAATCTGAGCGGCTTTTCTTTAACAAGTGAGCAGCAGTCATGTCTCATACATCAATGGTCAGCCTGACGTCTGAGGCTTGAGACTTTAGTCTATGAAGGATCAGGGCACTGAAGGCTAATGTGGACGACTGTCTGGTGAAAAGGAGAAGGAAGTGACAGTAAATGGTATAATCTATCTGTGTTGTGTTGAAATATTAACAATATGTATTTTTTACATCTAATAAATGTATCTCACTGAATCTAATGGGGTTTGTGCTTTATTTTCACCTTGCATAATAACAATATATTAAACAGCGTATATTATGTAGAGTTTTTTTATTGAAAATCTAAATCGTTGTAATAGATGTCAATGTTTGTGTAAATTTGTTTTACATTACATGTGCCAATAATAGATGCAGTGGCATAGCCCCTGGTGAGTGGTGAACTTGTCAAACAAGGAATGCAGGTTAGAAATCTTGCTTTTTGACTTTTGTATGTTTTTATTCTCTGCGCTCTGTCGCCACCTGCTGTCTGGAAATAGAACCAGCAGCATTCAAATAATCTGTAAATGGTTTGTCTAGAGAGTCACAAAAATATGCTGTTTTTAACAACACAATTTATGATCGTTTCATTTGACATATCAATATTAACAATTGTAAAGCACAGAATCATTTGCCATTATAAAAAGAAGGACCTTGCAATATAATAAAGGGTTGGTAACATTACTTTAAATAGTTCGTTTTTGGGAGATGAAGACGCGATAATTTACCAAAACACACAATAATTGTATTTTATTATAAGAAGAGTTTTCTAGCAGAATAAATAAAGGTTGGTGCCATATAATTTTGTTTGATTCAATAAAACCCTGTGGAGGAACCAGTTCTGTGTCAATAACTGGTGTCAGTCGGGGTTTATTGTATGGTCATATTTGTTTCTACTGATGTGAACTGAGTTCTGCCTTTGGTTTGGTTCAGGTCTGTGACGGCAGAATATCGGTCCACGTCACTGAAGGAGATCATCGCTCCTTCGTGGAAGGAGACAGCATGAAGTCCATCAGCAGGATTATCCACAGCTTGTTGGTCGGACCTTCGACCAGAGAGGTCTAGTTGAAGATTGACTCTGCTTCAGTTTAAACAAACAAACAAACAAAACAACAACAACAACAAAACCCAACACGACACCTATGAAAGACTGTGTTCCCTTTACACCTCAGTTTACACTTTAGCGTCTAGGCAAAACCAGATAAGTCGGTTAAATTAACCCCAGGAGGTAGCGGTAGTACAACAGAACAAACATAACTGCTGTTAAAACCAGAGAGCGAAGAAGAACAAAAACCGGAAGTGAACGTAGAAGATAGTGACGTCGACAACAACAACAGTATTCCATCATGGCGGCTGACAGTGATGTGAGTTTATTTTATGATTATTTTAAGGGCCAAACTCCACGGTTATTAGTGACACTTATAATGGTGTGTTTTATATATTTTAAAGAAGTTAATGTAATTGTTTCAACTGTTGTCTGTTTCTTACAGCCCGAGACAGAGGTGTTTGAAATCACCGACTTCACTACAGCGTCAGAGTGGGAACGGTAGGCAAATTTTGTCATCTCAGCTGAGCCCAGCTGCTGTCTTAACAATTGCTCAAATGCACGGAATCTTGCCGATTTATCGCCACGATTTTACCGATATATATATATAATGGAAACATAACACCTACCTAAGGCTCATCTTAATGGCGATAGACAAAAATCTGAGATTAAATTCATGCCAGATTTGATTCAAATCAGTTGTTAAACCCATCCCCACTAATAACGGCCCTCCTCTATCGACATAAAGGTTTGTGTCCAGGATCGAAGAAGTGTTGAATGACTGGAAGTTGATTGGAAATTCTTCAGATAGGTTGCCCATAGAAAAGGTGTGTCTAAAGCAATTATTCGGAGTTCAACAGAGCAGCAGTGCTAACTGTTGTGCTGCTATTCTTGTCTTTTATTCATCTGTCAATCCTCTACACACAGGGTGAATACACCAGAAGCACCTGGGAGGAGAAATCCCAAGAAATTAATTTTGCAGATTTTAAGTTTTATATAACACATTATGTCCTGGTACAAGATCAACAGACAGAAGACGTGAAGGACAATGTCGAGGAAGGTAATTGTATTGTTTCACACCAGCATTTTATCTCAAAAAATAAAATGGTTCAGCCCTAATATGAAGGTTAAAAGATGTACCAACACATTTTTGCAGCGCTTTAACTACGAGCTGGTCTAAAATAGTACAGAGAAAAGATAGAGTCCTTTCTACTTAAATGTATTTTGTTTTTGACGTTAACCTACTCTCTGTGTCCAGATGCGTTTCCTGTGGCTATGCAGGACCTTCTGTGTATGAACAATGATTTCCCTCCTAGAGCCCACTGTTTGGTCAGATGGTAAGTCCAGTTCCTAACCACTTTCTAACCTTTAGTAGTCCACAAATGTCTGTCTCTGCTGAATGAGATGTTGTTGATGTTGTTAAATAACTTGATCTGATAATGAAATTGAAGACAATTAATTTAATGTAATCAAATATAAAATATATTTTAATATATGTCACACACAGGTATGGCTTAAGAGAATTTGTGGTGGTCAGCCCTGGAGCCAACTGTGAGGCTATCATAAGTGAATCAAAATGTAATCTACTCCACAGCTCAGTCTCTATTGCTCTTGCCAACAGTGGCTGGTGAGAAAATCTTTTTTATGATTTGTTGTCTTATGTTTGGTCAAAACACTAGCTCGATTGAATTATTAATATTTTTACCTATTTGTGTGTGGGTTCGCAGCCAGGTACCATTGTTTGTTCAGGTCCAGCAGAAGTGGAGAAAGATGTTTGCTGGAGAATGTCAGGGGCCAGGTGTTCGCACTGACTTTGAGATGGTTCATCTGAAGAAGGCACCGAGTCAGTACAACCACCTCTCTGGTCTGCTGGACATCTTCAAGTCTAAGATAGTAAGTTATACAGAGCAAGACATCTCAGATGAACCTGGTCGAATGTACAGGAATACAGGAATTTTGCCACAACTGAAAATAATTAAGGATTGTGGTCATTTAAACTCACAATTTAGTTTGTTTTAATGATTTTACACTTTTTAATATCAATATGACCACACAATAAATCCCGGCTGACACCAGTTAATGACACAGCACTTTTTCCTCTTCAGGGTTGTTGCCTGTCGCCTCTGCCACCTGTCAATATTGCCATTCGTTTCACTTATGTTCTCCAGGATTGGCAACAGTATTCATGGCCACAGCAGCCTCCAGGTATAACATATTAGAACATAACATATTTTGCAGTGGTATGGTATGGTATGGTATTGCATGGTAATACAAGCGGTGCCTTTATGACGATGATACATTTTAAATGTCATCATTTCCTTGTTTTGTCAGACTTTGACACGCTCCTCGGCAGTGAGGTGGGAGGAGTAGAGTTTGGGAAGCTTCCTTTTGGAGCCTGTGAGGAGCCAATCAGGTAGGCTTTAATACTGTAAATACTCGTAATTTCCTGAGCCCTTGCTTCAGGAAACACGAGGCAGCGATGGCATTTGCATAGATAGTCGACGTATGAGGAAGACTACAAATTGTGTCTGTCTTTCTCAGTGAGCTTCATCTTGCAACCACTTGGCCGAACCTGACAGAAGGCATTGTTGTGGACAATGAAGTCTATAGGTGGGTGTGTCATTGGTTCACTGTCTTTGTTGTTGTTCACTTCAAAGATATTGTTCTATCTATTCTTCATCATTGTTCAGACAGTATAGCAAAGCTATGATTCAAAGCAATTTTATGTTGCATCAGACCACAGCGAGAAGAAAACAGACATGTGGCACTTTATATCATAGTTCAACAATTTGAAATGAGCTTTTTTCATGTATGACCTGACAGTGACCTCGACCCTCTCCAAGCTCCTCACTGGTCAGTCCGTGTCAGGACGGCAGAAAACCCTCAGTGTTTACTGGGTAAGATGATTTTCATGGTGTCAGTAATTCTTGTTTCTGTCTAGTTCGAATGCTTCTGATGTTATATGAAAGTGGAGCCTTAACTGTCTCACAAACACTGATCGTCCTTTATTTTTAATCATAAACAACAGGTGACCTCCTGACAGAGTTCTTGCGGCTCTGCTCTAGAAAGGAGTCGACAGAGGAGGTTCTAGGAAGAAGACTGGGTGAAGATGAGGGCAAAGGTCGGATTCGTCAACAAATCCTCTAATTCTTTATTTTAATTCCAACTCTGGAAGAAAACCAAACAGATTTTTTGTTTGTTTTCTTCATCAGAAAATGCTGACATCTCCTCAGCCTTGTCCAGGCTGACAGAGCCGGCAGCGGCTGTACCGATCTCTAAACTTTCGGTCTCTAACATGGTGCACAGCGCCCGGAAACACATACGACGTCACAAACGCAACGATGAGTCGCCGCTTAGCGCTGATGTGCTTAATTCTGTCCTCCTGGTAAGAACTGATCAAACCTTCTGTCCATCCTCAGTTCATCACACTAAGATATGTTGTGAAATGACAATGACATTATTGTTTTATATAGATTAAAAATGCTTGTAAAATACACATTATATTAAATATTTTAAACTGTTACAGGCGTAACATTTTTCTTAAATTTTCTTTGTCTCAGTATCTTTTTCCAGATGCTGCTGTAGAGAAGTCGCCTGACAGTAAGAACAAAACTGCAAACACAAACTCCAGTGGGAAAAGTGAGCAGGAGAAACAATCTGACCATGTGAGTTTTTTTAAGATAGAAATGTATATTCCAGATATGTGTTTTTTTTATTCATAAAGACATCTTGCTTTTGGTTTTTGTCTCTCTCTTTTGTCTGTGTTTAGAATATTTTCCTGCAGCTGAAGTCAGCACCCAGTGACAGCCTGACCTACCGTCTGGCTCTGTGTGTGTGTCTCATCAACTACAGCCATGGTGGGCTGCGCGCTGTCGCCCACCTGTGGCAGGAGTTTGTCCTTGAGTTGCGTTACCGCTGGGAAAACAACTACCTTGTTTATGGGTGAATTTATTTGTGTTTTTTTACAAAGAAAATTCAAAAGACATTTTAGGTTTCTCTA
Organism: Cynoglossus semilaevis; assembly: GCF_000523025.1. Lineage (NCBI taxonomy): Eukaryota > Metazoa > Chordata > Actinopteri > Pleuronectiformes > Cynoglossidae > Cynoglossus > Cynoglossus semilaevis. The sequence goes on from NC_024314.1 coordinate 8,513,366, forward strand.
GATGTAGAAGTGGTTTGTGGATAATATTTGGTTATTTTTTAATCCTTAGTTTGACTGGTGGTCCGCCTGATCTTCGCTGTTGTCTGTTGCATCAAAAGCTTCAGGTATGTCTTCACACCTACAAACAGACACAGCAGCATCTGGAAATATTCAGAAGAAAGCTACAGAACACTTTTTATGTGTAGCAACTTCTTCTAAATGTACAAACAGAACTATGTGTATGTGAACTGCTCCTATGACTGACACGAGGCCACTGACCTTCTATAGATGCTGAACTGCTGCATTGAGAGGAAAAGAGCCAGAGATGAAACACGCAAAGCACAGGATGGAAACAAGGACAGAGAGCGCAAGGTGTCAGGCAGCACCAACAACAGCGGCAGTCACGAGTGTCCAACGTTAACCCCTGCTGCCTCCAGCACCACAAAGGAGGTTTCACCTGGGAAGTCCTGGGACTCTTGGAGCGACAGTGAGGACGAGTTCTTTGAATGCTTGAGTGACCAGGGGGAGGCTGAAGCCCCGCAACCTGAGGGAGAAAAGGAAGTGAACAAGAGCAAAGCAGAAGGCAGACTGCACCCATACAACAATATGACTCTGCTCCACTCTGCAGAACCTCTCTATGTTCCTGTCACACAGGTCAGCAGCTCACAAGTCCACACCAACACAAAAGTCTTAGTCTTCAAGTCATTGTTTGTGTCAAATCACGTTTATTATGATTGGTGTTTCACTTGAATGATAGTTCTCCTTAATTGGGGTCTGCAATTGGGGTCAATCATCAGCACCAGGAGCAACATGAAGCAAAGTGATTTGAAAATGCAATCATCCTTTTGGCTCATAGGAGCGTCAATGAGGGTCAACATTTTACTAATGGGCCTGTTCATACCTTACAATACCTTGTAGCAGTGTTTGATGGGCCAGATTAGAAAGGCCGTGTCTGTCCCACTGACCATAGATTGCCCATGTCTGTTCTAATGCAAATGCAGTTGTTGGGTCACTGTGTCATATGAGTGTTTCCTCTGAGATTGTTTTACAAGTTGCAGCAACTGCTCATGACCTCTGCCCCTGTACTGAGATCATATCAGTAACAGTGAAGCATCTGAAAGTCAGACAAAAGGTTAACATTTGATTTTTATCAAAGGTGTGAACTTTGCTTTTCAGGAACCTGCTCCCATGACGGAGGATCTGTTGGAGGAACAGTCAGAGGTTCTGGCCAAACTGGGCACATCTGCTGAAGGCACCCACCTCCGTGCACGCATGCAGAGCGCCTGTCTGCTCTCGGACATGGAGTCCTTTAAGGTAAAGACACCTCTGTGGCCTGAGTGTTTGTTTACACTTCACATTCCAGATTTTATTTAAGTTTTAACTCTGGCTCTTTCATTACCCATTAATTACTTTTTTATCTGTCAAAATTAGGTTCTGTTGCTGTTTTATGAACTTCACTTTTTGGTGAGTTTTAATATTCTGTCCTTTTCCACAGGCAGCCAACCCCGGCTGTGTTCTGGAAGACTTTGTGCGTTGGTATTCACCTCGGGACTATGTAGAGGAAGAGGAAGTGGATGAGAAGGGAAACACCGTGGTGAAGGGCAGCCTCAGTCCCAGGATGAAGATCCCAGGAAACATGTGGGTGGAAGCGTGGGAGACGGCCCGAGTCGTACCGGCTCGTCGTCAGAGAAGACTTTTTGACGACACCAAGGAGGCAGAGAAGGTTGTTTGTCCTGGGGAGCTGTGAATGAATGTTTTGATTTTTCCTGGATAAACTTTGTAGAAAAGTCTCCCTGTTTGATAGAAACAGGAGACAAACCAAAAGCAGAGGAACGGGTGTAAATAAAGTCTTATTTTTTTAGGTCCTTCATTTCTTGGCAGTGCAGAAACCTGCAGACCTGACACGCCACCTGCTGCCCTGCATCATCCATGCTGCTATTCTGAAACTGAAAGATGAAGGTAAACTAGGCTGATTCTGTCAATGACACATAATCAGACTGGTGCAAAAACTTTTATACTGTTAGATAAATTGTAATAAATCTCATTAAGAACGTGTGTATGTATTCACTGTGGTGTTCCCTGTCGGTCCAACAGAGGTAGTAGAAGATATTCCAACAGTCAGGAAAAGCATTCAACAGGCCACATCACAGGCCAGCAAACTCTTCTCCCCCTTCAACCAAGACCACAAGAAGTTGGAGGTCAGTCATGGAGCCAGGGCTGGAGGTCAACATGGTTACACCCTGTAGTAACCACGTGTGTTTGTGACCATCTTCTGTCCTCAGGACTTCATTAGCCAGCTCATATCCATGGAAATCGCCATCACTCGAGCTCGTTCACTCAAGGCCAAGTTTGCCGTCAGTGAAGGAGAGAAGGCAGAGGACGCGGCTGAACTAGAGAAGTAAGTGACTCAGTTAAGGCAAAAACGTTCTGACCATTTTAGCTAACTAAAAAAATCACAGGAGACATTTGACATTTTTAGCTTTGTGAGCTCACTGTTGGAGGAACCAGAGGTCGTTGTCCTCGGAGCAGGTCAGGGTCCAGCTGGCAGCATCATCCACAGGCTGTTTGTCAGTGCTCAGAGGGTAAGGAACCACCCGTGCCCTCTCGCTCCCTCTCTCTCTCATCCTCACTGTTTCTCAGTTTCTCTATTACTCTTACCGTCGCTGTTTTTCAATCTCTCTCTCTCACTCTGTCTCTCACAGTCACTGCCTTACTCTCACTTACTCTTTCTTTCACTCTCACACTCACTCTCTCTCTCTCTTTCTCTCTCTCTGTCAGTTGTTAACTTGATGCTCCTCTCATGAGAGACACCATATCTGTCTGTTAAGTGTTAAGTTGCACAGATCCCTTCTGAGACACAGTGATGCACCTTTTTGTGTGTCTTTGTTTTATATCCATCCGATCACTTGTTTGTATTGTTTCTATTGTTTCTCCCACTGCTGCTGCTGCTTGGCTAAAGCTGAGTGACTTCACCAGTGATGAGGTAACACTGGGCAAACAGATCTGACAGTTGGCATGTTGCACTAAAACATGACAATCAGAGAAAAACATAAATGAATGTCCAATAAACACAAACTGTTTGTATCAGTATCAGTGTACAGACAGAATTTACATCTTTTTGAAGTAGTAACTTCTGAATCTATATTGTCTCCGTTTCTTCTCATGTTACCTTTACTGCAAACCAGGATATATTTGGTGACATGGAGGTTGACACAGCAAAAAAAATATATAAATATATGTATAAATATACATGTAGTAATTTTAGTCTTTTACACCAAGTTTAAAGCAGTTCTTTATTTTCCTGTAGTTTTTAACCTTCTGATTATTTTTGTACTTCCCCTCTATTATAATACATGAAATACTGTAGATATATAGTGTTTTAAAAGTGTGTGTGTGTGTGTTATAAAAGTGCTACATTATAGACTCAAACTTCTCATTCCCAGCCTATTTTCATCCTTCTTTTCCTGCCTCTCCTCAGTGCTGTTCTGAGGAGATGGCAGAATTCCTTCCGTTTCTGTTTTACAGTGGGGTCAAAAAAGTCTATAAACATGTCCAGTCCACTGTGTACACTATATTCAGTTTCTCTTTGTTCACCCTTCACTGAAGAATGCAAACCTGGAAACATCACTAATTATATTATATGGAATCTATTTGGTCTTGGAGCAGACACCACGTGTTTTACCTGCAGTAGTGTGACCTCACTGTAATCATCTGACTTGGTTTACCTGCATGTTAGCATCACATTTGGGTTACAAACAATGGTAATAGACAACTGATGAAAAAGTGAAAAAGTTACTTTTAAAAGATTCAATTAGGAAATTCAGGCTCAGGATGCAAATCCTGGGTTTCACTCTTTTCATGTTTATTCCAACGATAAGTTTTCTTTGAGCTTTGTAATCCAAATTATGATTATAGTAAATCTAGAGTGAATATAGTCAAATATATATATATATATAGGGTTCAAACACCTCACTACTTTATTTTCAACTTCAGTTACATGTTTCTACAGATCTCTACAGAGTATTGTGAGTACTGATTACTGATTTAAATTTTCCTTCACTCCAGGCTGCCCTGCTGTCACCCCTGGATGAAGATTTTGGCAACGACAGGAAGCAGACGGGAGGAAGTAACAAAGTTCCTGACTTCCCTCCTCCAGCTGGACGGGAGATTCTGTTGCGAACGTGCGTCCCTCGGCCGGCGCCTTATTCCAAAGCTCTGCCTCAGAGGCTGTTCTGTGTGCTGATGAAGGAAGAGTTCAGACTGGCGGGAGCTTTCTCTTTAGACACTGCCTTCTTTTAATACACTAATATTTTCTCATCTGCGATAATGAGATTTGCATGAGAACGAGAGGATCACGGTCAAATCAACAGATTTTAAATCATTTTGATGCTACAAATGACTGGCAGGGCCTTTTTTTTCTTCTGAGTTACGGCTTTTACACAGTATTTCACTTTACACTGCATTCCAATTGATAAGTAATATTTGCACCAGGATGAGATGATCAGATGAAGTCAAGTTACAGCAGATTAAAGGAGAAAAGAAACTAAACCCCTAAATCATAGAGAAATACAGATTTGTTTTTGTACTTTAGTAAAATACCTTTGAAGGATGAGTTTAGACTTCATATTAATAGGTATTATTTTATTTTACAATAATTATGAATAATGCAATGATTCAACTTATGACCCCAAACCATTCAAAACAGCTCTGACTATAGAGGGCGCTGCTGCTCAACCATAGGTAGATAGTGCTGCTTAAAGGTAATTTAATTGAGCTCACACAAGAAAGATTGCAAAAAGTTTAAATGATTTAAATCATTTTTTATTTCACCAACAACACGCTCCATCCATGTGTCGAAATACACAGTAAAATTGGTGTAAATAAATACTATAAGATACTCATATGAACCTACTTATTACAGCAAAGGTCAGCATTATTCCTGACATGTTGGCATTTATTTTACTTTTCCTGTTGATACCATGGCTGTCATGTTAACAGTTGTCTATGTTGTGCTGATGTTAAAAGAAATGCCTGGAGTTTCCACTGAAGAAGCAGGTGTACAGTACCTGTCAATCAGTGTCAGTGTGAAAGTATGTATGTATGTGTCTGTAATAAATACCATTCTTCTGTCTCGGTCCGTGTTTTTTCATGGCCTATTCCAGCAAGATATAGGTCAGATAGAGCATGTATAATTCTGATGTTTTTCAGTAAATGTCATGCTAAGCATCTAAGAAAGCGTCCCTTATGCCTACATTCCGATAGGTGGCAATATTACAATTTTAAAACTCGTCGAAACAAAGCAGAATAAGACGTAAATACGGAAGTGTTTTGTAGTTGGCAACTTTCAGTAAGAAGTCAGCACGTCTAACCCAGCCGTTCGCCCGTTAGTGCTAACATTTGATCCCTTCAGCTCAATGGCTTGTTCATATCCGAGTGTGTCCGAGCTGGTGACCGATGCTCGGAGTGTGTACCGACAGGTGTTCGAGAATGAAGCTCCTCTGGTGGCGGTGTGTGCTCCCGGGAGAGTCAACCTTATCGGGGAGCACACCGACTATAACCAGGGATTTGTACTTCCAATGGTAAGAAAATAACAGAGAAGAAAAAAAACAATGGCATTTGTCACTCGCTCAGTTTTGGACGTATTAAATGGCAGTGTAATTCAGTTTATGTCTTGTTCCCTCATTAGTTACGGCTGATTTCTTAGTTTGGAAAAGTGTGGCAGTCACGGTCCTTACGCCCCAAAGAAGACTTGAAGTCTTACTGCCATTTCCCTCTCAGTGCAAAGGAGTAAAAGTGAACTGAATAAAGATACGTTTAAGCTTGCGTGATTTGGTTGACAATAATCAATTATTGATTTATTTTTGTACAATTTTGAGTAACATGGAACTAGGAATATCAACCTCGGGATATACAGTAACTGGCTCTTGATTATGATGGACAGGTATTTTATGCAATTTCTTATTTTCTTGGTCTTTTTTTTTTTTAATTCTTGGAGGTGGTATTGTCCTTTTGGTACAGGTATCTGCGGCTTCGCGACATACTCGCTATTTGTTGGTGATCCCTAAACCATCTTTATTTCCGTGAACACTTCCTGATTGATGCAGGTTTTGTTGCTCGACTAAAGCCATCTCATTAGATTGGAACATCTGGTCCGTTTGCTTTGACAGATCTGTTTGCCTTTAATATTAAAAGCCCCATAATATCAACACACTGTTCTGCTATTTGAAAATGATTTGTTCGATTTTTTCTTTATATAATACAATAGTTTGATCAACTTGTTTTTCATTAATCTACGTTAATTATTGACTTACATAGCTAAAATCCCTTTCCTCCAAAAAGGTATGTTGTCAGTTAATGTTATTAAAAAAAAATCACATTATAGGGTCTTTTGTCATTAACAGCTGTGGAACATCAGACTTTCACTGTTATCACATTCTGTGAATAGTAGGTGATAAGATGTGTGCTTGTCTGTTTGATATTTAACCAATATCCTGTTTTGATTTTTGTCAGGCACTGCCTCTGGTGACTGTGGTTGTTGGCAGTAAGACCTCTGACCGGGAGGTCTCATTGGTTACTGCAAACAAGGATGTTGATGAGCCTGTGAGAGTGGACTTTACCCTGCCCAGTGATGGATCACCTCTGCCTCCAGGGTCCCCCAGCTGGGCGAACTATGTGAAAGGTGTCATCCAGCATTACAGGGGTAAAAAAGACCAACGCTGAAGTCCACACACAAGTTTTACTGACTAAAAACAACCTTGGAGCAGATGTGTGTTCATCTCATTAGCCTCTAGAGTTGTTTTCACAGTTCATGATATTGTGTTTGTTTCCTTCAGCACCTCCTCTCCCGGGTTTTAGGGCTGTAATAGCCAGCAGTGTCCCCCTGGGGGGAGGTCTGTCCAGCTCTGCCTCACTGGAGGTGGCTTTCTATACATTCCTACAGCAACTAAAGCCAGGTCAATGCCAATGAATACAATCACACTAGAGTTAGAGTCACCACAGAAGCTGCTATTTTTGGCACTTTTTTAACTTGACCAAAATGTGTTTGGTTTATTTGGTAAATTTCACAGATGATGGAGATGATGTGTCCAAAGCACTTAGCTGTCAGAAGGCAGAACACACTCACGCTGGCGTGCCCTGTGGTATAATGGATCAGTTTGTGTCCGTTCTCGGAAAAGAGGGACATGCCTTGCTCATTGACTGCAGGTGGTTTAAACATCCAGTGACAGTAGATGTACAATATTTCACACAAAATGCCAAGACATGTTCTTATGGATATTCAGAGCTATCATTGCTGTTTAATTCAGGTCACTTGAAGCTACCTCTATCCCTCTGGCAGACCCACATCTGGTCATTCTCATTACCAACTCAAATGTCAAGCATGCGCTGACTGGTAGCGAGTATCCCACCAGACGCAGGCAGTGTGAGGAAGCTGCTTCCATCCTCGGGAAGGACAGTCTCAGGGATGCCACCATGAAGGATCTGGAAGGTAGGATGTTTATCTTATGAAATTATCCTGTACTCTATCTGAGGCAGGTGTGTTCACTGCTTCATTCAGAAGCCATACATAGTTGAATGTAATGAAAAGGAAAGTAAATTACTTTAATTAGTTCATATCACAAATTAGAAATATTTTTGGAACAAATCCCACACAAATCCCATTGTTGCCCTTGTGTAAGAGTATGTTATGTCTATGTTACAAGGTTACATAATATGTAATGGATTGTTGGACATAATTTGGATAATCACCAAATAATTTTATAACTCCAATGTTAGTGTATTTAACGTTTTATATAGTCTAGATTACTTAGAGTGATGTCATTGTTTTTAGGTTTTGCCAAGACTTTAGAGTTAACTTGACTGTTTTCCACTATCTATGGACCAAAAAACATTGACAAAAAATCAATATGTCTCAGTCAGAGTGCTGATTGCATTTCAAAAAATCCAGCCACAGCTTTTCATTTTTAAATCGGTATTACAAGTTTAACCAACTTGAGTATTTCATTCTTACTTATTCAAGAGGCAAAAAACAAAATGGAGGATGTTACTTATCAAAGAGCGCGACATGTGATCCAGGAGATTGAAAGGACTGCTCAGGCTGCTGAAAGTCTGAAGAAAGGAGACTACGTGAAGTTTGGAAAACTGATGGTAGAGAGCCACAACTCACTCAGGTATGGTTCAAGCAGCTGGTGAACGTCTGAGCCATAAATGACAAGAGAATGTGCCCTAACTTTCAGCTTCCTTTTAGAGATTTGTATGAGGTGAGCTGCAAAGAGCTGGATGAGCTTGTGTCTGCAGCCATGGAGGTGGACGGTGTGTATGGGAGCAGGATGACAGGTGGGGGATTTGGTGGATGCACTGTGACTTTGCTGCAAGCCAGTGCCATCAACAAGACCATACAACATATAAAGGTGAGCCGACTCATGATTATACTGCCACTGTTTTTTTTGTGTGAATTTATTCAAATAGACACATGTCCTCCCTCCTGACCTAATTCTACCTTGAACACACATAATACCAGCAGAGGTTTTGTGTGTATGTGGGTGTGGAAAGACCGGTTCTTTATTTGTGTTCAGGTTGGAGAATGACTGCATTGTCAGCATTTTCTACCTGCTCTGTTCGGGTCTTGGTTTTGAGTTTCAGCTTTTACACCGTGACCCAAAACAGAAAATATGAGCTCTGTGTACACTCCACTCATCCATGCGCCTCCAGGGCAAACAGACTGGAACCAGAAAAGTTTATGTGACTGAAACTTCCACTAGGACCGACAAGACAGTCAACAGTGCAACAAACTAAATATCAATGATATAAGTGAAGGATAGCAGAACAGGTGCACTACAAACAACTGACTGGCATCACATCATCATTCATTTGCTGCTGAAACCTATGTTTAGTACACTTTCAAACTGATTAGCCACACTTTGAAGTGTTGGTACATATTTTAAATTCATTTCATCATTTTTGTAAAGATGTTCTCATTGCCAGAGTTGCCAAAAAGAGGTTAATGATACAGGTGCAGAATAAAAATAATCCAAATGATAGCTCAATCAAATCTTTATAATTTAGAAGAAAAAAAATCTACTTTTCATCCACAGGGAAATATTTTTTTTTTTTAGTTTTACAATCAGGCATTGTTAATGAAACTTTTTCTTTGCCTAACTTTGGCAAAATAGTGACCTACAATGATTTGATTCGATCGCTATACATACATAAATATTATGAAGTATATCTGGCAGTAGTAGTTTTTTTCTATGCAAATATTTAACTTCACTCCCTAAGCTAAAATGTCATCAAAATAATCTCAAACAAATTTTAATCCCCCAGCTTTTCATCCGATGCATTTTCTTTCAATTGACCAGTGTGTGTGTTTGAATTAGTTGTTGTATTTTGTGCCTATTCTACTAACTTGTTACTTTATTTTGTGAGTAGGCAGTAAAGGAAGGAAATACAGATTAAGAAAGCTGTTTCCTTGTAGAGGAGGAAAGGTGTGTAGTTACAAAAACAAATGCAGCCTCTTTTCCGCCACACTCTGAACTTCCTTCCTTGGAGTGTGTGAGATATGATTAGCATGTATTGTTCTGAAACTATGATGTATAACACATTTACTTTAAACTCATTAGTCACAAGGTGAAATGGACATCACTGGGTTTGTGTCAAGTATGTTTGACGGTGTGATTTAGTCAATATTATTCTGATTTACTCTTTACGTCAGGTTTTTTACTGTTTGTCTTCCTCAACAGGAGCAATACAGTGGAACACCGACATTCTACGTCACAACCCCTACACAGGGAGCTCGGCCTCTCAGCATGTCTTGACTTTTATCACACGTCATACATGAGGTACATGACAATTCTTCCTGTCTTAATATTAACATTCCAGTTCGTCTTAGGATGTTTTGGTAGCAACTAAATATGGTGGAAAAAGTGCCCAAAAAAATAATCCTTTTTCTTGAAACTTGAAATAACACTTATTTACTGGTTTAGCATATGTCCTGTGCTGAAAATTAAACTCCTGCGGGTGAGCCATAAAAATTACACCTTTAAATCATTTGCCAACATACTGTAATTTTAAAGATGGTGTTCTTTTAAAAAATATATATTGTAGACTAATTGTAGCAGCACTTAACTTTTGCACTCTGGTTTTATAATAAAGTTTACAATAGAATAGAAAATTTAAAACTTTATTATTTTTTCAGGGGATCTTGGGCTTATGTTTTGAAAATTAAGTAATCATGGTGTACTGTATGTGTGTATGTTTTTGAGAATAAATTAAGTTTCAAATGCTTGTGGTTGTTTCTCAAAGTTACTTATAGAAATTAACAATAAATGTGGAGCTATTTAACTAATTAAAAAAAAGCAAAAATGTCTCTTTCACACTGTATTTGAACCACACATCATAGACCTCACTCTGCACAAAGTACAAAAGTGACTTTTTAGATGTGTGTGCTTCACTGGCCTGCCTGCAGTCTCGCCTTGTCTCCTACTGAACACGGTTAGGACGGATTTTCGGAAGACATTATCTTTACAGAAGTAATCGGTTAAAAGTTGCGCTTACAAAATCGCAACAATTAATGTCTTGGGTGCGACTTAGCTGAACGAACGTAGAATTAAATACTTCGCAGCAGGTGCTGCTAATTATTTAAAGTTTTGCCTTGTTCGTGTTGAACTTGAATGCACCACGGGGGCGGAGTTTGAAGACCAATGAAGTTTAGCCTTAGCAGCAGGAAGAAGCACACAGGCTACAGCAACCACTAACACTACCACACTGGCGGAAGGAGCAAGATTCGCGGACTTGGATTGAGTCTCTCAGCCGTGACGTTTCTTGACGAATATACTATTGCCTGAGTCCAGTGACTGTTTTGTTCGTTCCAACACATTTTCTTCTACCGTGGAAGAGGCGGGGGCTCCCAGCCAACGGGACACTGGCCGAGGGTAGAGTCGTAGAACGAAGGAGATCATCGGCTTCGCCACGGCTGTTTTAAATCAGGTGGGTCTGGAGAAGAAGGAGATGGGCCCGCACAGTTATTGTTCACAAGATGCTGGTGCTGGCCACAGGTGTTTTTAAGACCACTCACTGAACTAATGACTGAACTTAAATATTCATTTCCACCCTGCGCAGAGGTTCCAAGTCGAGCTAGAGTAGACGCCGCTGTTGTAGCGAGAAATCACTCTTCGGAGTTGCCTGGTACTGGCTAACTGGCTAATCCCCCTTATATTCCGCTCAAACTTAAAGCAGTTCAACGCTGTCGCCTCTGTTGTAGCTCATTTTGACGATTCTTTAGACTCCACGTTGCACTTTCACCCCAGTATTATAATTCGGTATCGTTTTTGTTAAGTCATTTTAAAGTGAAAGCTGTTTAAACAAAGTTTGTTTCAATATATGGTGCCTCTTTGTAATGAACCCCATATTGTAATATAGTTGTTGGCTAAGAGTTGTTGTTTAAGTTGTCATCAAGCTCTAACGTGAAACGTCTGACTCGTTTATAATAAGGTCGACGTTTGTTCTTCAAAGATGTGTTTTATTGTTTTATGGGGCTTCCATATCATTCATTGCACCCCTCCAATAAAAGAATGTGTCACGTCAAGAGCAGTTGTGTAGAAGGCAAGTGAATTCCTACTGAAATTGCATAATGACGGAAACGTCTGAAGCTGAGCTGAGCTCACTCCAACAAGGTGTGTCTCCTCAGCAGGTATGTCAGTGCCTTAGTAAACCCAAGCCTTTTGAGTCAGCGCTCTGCTTTGGAGCATGAGCGATCGTGTTGTGTTGTTTGTGTTATGTGTGAGACAGGGGCAAGTGTTTCACCGGTTTGGCAGGTTTCAGGGTAAATTCTGGGGGATACAACCACAAAATACCGGTAAAATAAAACGGTCACTGGACTCTCCAAATGGGCCTTAGGAAACTTTTGAGGGTTGAATATGGAAATCTTTATTTATATTATCCATGTAACAATCAGTGACACTTAGAGTCTATTGGGGGTGCAGATCTTTCCATATTCTCTATATCTTTCTTTTCTCTTACCCAAAACCTCGTCTCACGTTTAACACCGTTCAAACTTCACTTACAACTGGCAAAAAAAGACAACTAATCTGCATACTGAAGGACACAAGGGCAGTGTCCCTTTCTGGCTCCACCTGCATCAGCACAAGAGTTGTCAAACAAAAAGCCTTTGTTCAGTGTCGTCCCACCTGCGTGGTAAAGTCCACCCGAAACTAATATGGAGGCAAAATAAATGGCCCCCTCCTGGCTATGCCATAAAGAGGCTGACTCGGCTGTAAATTTTAGGAAGACATGGTTTCAAACAAAGAAAGCGTTACAAAGACGTTTTGACAAGAGCTGATATAAATGGGCGTACAATGTTGTCTGCTTTAGCCAGAAATGAATTTAGCCTTACAGAGCTGACTCCTGTTATTTGTGTTGTTAAAAAGGTACGTGAAAAAACAAGACAAACTGTGGTCTTTGATAATTCCGGGCAGAGAATGCAGAGCTGTGGAATCTAAGTGAAGATAAAGCAGTTGATTGTCATGATCCATTTCCACTAGAATTCTCTGCTTTGAGGAAGTTCTTAAATCCAAATGTAGATGTATATCTTCACTCTGACAACACAGCTCTGCAGACTAAAAACCTGTTGTACATAGCAAGCACGTGCATGAAACTATGCTGAATTCTTTTAAGATTAACTGTATCTGTCTGGAAATTATCATAAAAATCCTTAAGTCGTAAATGTTTTCAGGTGAAAAAGTCATTTAAGAGCATCTAGTTCTGAACACATTTTTTTCGTCTTATCACTTAGTACAGTTTTTTTTTTGCTAATGTTTTCTGCCTGGCCATGGTATGTTGATTGAGCAGCTCACTTGTTCCATCTGCCTCGTTCTCAGTTGTCTTTAGGTCAAAAGTTTTTGAGTTTAATTTCTATTAAGGGCAGTACTCCTCAAACCAGCCATGTACTTGAAACTTACAAGGAAACTAAGTTTAAAAGAAGGAAAAGCCATTACTAAAGTGGGATTGTAGCTCTAAATCTATGGTCTTTGTCTCCTAATACGCAATTTATACAGGAACTGTTATGTGTGCGTTGCCTAAAAATATGCACATTATTTTCTTATTACAATGCTGTCTGTGGCTTTAAATATCTGTTGGATGAAACCATTCATTTTGCAGTTTTTTGCCATTATTTTAAAACCACTTCTTTGGCCTTATTGGATTGGAGTGTTGTGACATTAGTAAATCCTGTAGTAAACACAGAAAAAAATGAAGTGATCAGTTAAAAGCCACATTTATGGTTAAAACTAAATTTAACTAACCTTCCACATATATTGGCTAACTACAGCTGTAACATCATAGCTCTTAAATGTTAGGGTTAAGGTTGAAAATATGAATAGTATACACACTAATTAAAAAATATTGTCATGTCTTGTTTAGTAACCCATTAATACACTAGTCTTTTTTCAAATTCCTCAACTCAGAGTTTTGCTCCAAGTGAGAAATAAGTGAGCAGCAATATAAGTTATTCTTGCAGGATTTGGTTTGTGTGGTTGCTTGCTAACAACCAAAACAACACAAGTCATACAGTATATTTTAATAACAGACAAAAGAGGGTATCTTTGTACCTTAAGTACCTCCTGCTCAGTCACATGGTCAATCCTTCAGGCAGTATGTATTCCACTCAAAACTGTGTTTTTACCCTCAATTTGAACTCCCACCTCTCATGCTAAACAGAGATTTCAAATTTTCAATGACAGACCTAATCTCTTATCTGGCCTCACGAAGCGTATCGGCCATGTATCTCAAGTGGTCACAAGACGGTCCTTAATATCTTAATAAGTGAACCTGAGTTTTACTCAGTGCGTCTTTATAAAAAGGGCGACGTGTGCAGTGCCTGACCTGTCACAAGTGCGCTGATAGCTGGCAACCAATGTTAATATTTTAATAATATTTGGTACTCGGTATAATACTGGGTATTTTAATCTGCAAAATGTAAACTTCCAGTTCTGCTTAAACACGTAACAGTATATGCAATAGCAATACTTGTTGCTATTGCATATATTTTATTGTTACAGAAATATCCAATTTGTATGCAGCCCACATTGCATCTCACACACACACACACCTTAGGGCAACATGAGCACCATGGTTACTTTTCCAAGCAGCCATTTTGACCTTGTTTTCATCTTCATTGTCTCAGCATGACCACAACAGGCCAAGCCACTTCAGTCAATATCACAAGAGAGTCCAACAACAAAACCCAGGGTAAACAACATCTATAATTAATCATGTTATTATATGTATTTAATTTGGATTGAATTTATTGGTAAATGTTTCTTTGCCCCGTTGAGAAGTTCTTCACAGTGGGAAATCGATATTTTTAATATGACAAACTCTGCAGGCTTCTGCGACGATCAACCCAATCTAATTACAACAAATTTAACAGGCATTTCTCTAGTCCTAGCCCAAATGTAGCAATCCAATCATCGCCGTCTTCTCTGTCTCTCCCTGTTTCTGATTACAGGAAGGAGAGAATGAGTTTGTGGAAGATATCATATTCACCAGACCACACCCAGTACTGACAAGATCTCTATTCTCTTGTGTACAGGACAGTGCTGGGGCTCTTCCCCAGTGTGGGTTACATTAGTTGGTGCATTATTGTCAGGTTTTGTGGAAAAGATCACATTTGATGTTGTTGCTCATCAATTGTCATGTCAAAGCCTGTTGTTTGGCTCATGGCTTTCTTCAAAATTGCCTGTTAATGTGGGATTCTACCTGCTGACCCACAGATTTTTCTTTCTCTCCTTCTCTCTCTCTCTCAGTCCAGACTAGCACACTTGAAAGTGAGTATCACATGACCATGCATTTTCTTTTTTTTTATGCACATTTGAAACAGAAGTATCTATTTGCCTGTAGTTCCTTTGTTGCTCTCATAAGTGTGAACTGCCCATTGTTTACAAATGCAACGTGTGGTGTGAATGTTTGATAAGGTCACTTCCTAGAGTCTAGCTTTATTGTCACCATTTTGCATTAGGCATTTACAGAATGAAAATTGAGCCCTAGCGTTTGCTCCAAAAGTCAATATAGGACTGAGTGACAAAAACATAAATATCTCTAATTATTAAATGTTAAAAGATTAGTTAATGACACAAAATAATAGAAATAGTAAAGTGACAAATCAATTTTGTTATTTTAGAAACATCAGGCTACTGCGACATCTAACAATGCTAACTCCACATGCTAACAAAGGCTGCAGATTGAACCAGGCTTGTTTTTAGTGTGGTTCTACTCTACTCTGAGTCACTCAATGATTTTGGAAAAAAATACTTTATTTTCAATGGTTTCTGTTTTTGCCCATTTACAATAAAATGCAGACCTGGAGTTTTATTGGATAATACAACAAAACAGCGTTAACAAAATTATCATTTTTTGTAGGTCACTACAAACAAAAGAACAACTGTTGTTGAAAGACAAAAAAATCTGAGTTGTATTGATGTTGCTTCAGGACCTAGTGAAACTGTGACAAGAAAAATTTATAGCATGACTTTGTATCCACTGTTTATAGTCATGATTGATAAAGGCCTTAACTCAAGTAGTCCTGCAGATACAAGGGACTGTTCTTTTCTCCCTTGAGAAATAAACATTTTTCCTTTTACGGTCTCAAATGCCACACCAGCATCAACAATGTCTGCATTTGTTTTCTTTTAGCAGTGGGCCAATGTGACAAACATGATATGTTTAAAAACCTTAAAATATTTTGTTGGTAAAATTAAACCTATAATTCACTGCTGACTTGAGACGATCCGCCTGTCTTAATGCAACCAAGAATAGATCATTGGTGTCCAGCTCTTAAAAGCAGTTGCCAGGCTGTACGTGAACACTTTTTAATTTTGCTCCCTTATCAACAGCCTGTGTATATGGGGACAAGAGTGTTGTCACAGGAAGTTTGACAGTGTGTGCACTGTGTCCAAGCCAACTCCCTGCGACTGTGCTGATGTCTGACAGCAGCTGTCAAGCAGCACCCACTCTACCAGTGTAGTTACAGTTTAATTTTTTATTTTTTATTTTTGCAATCCTCTCCTTTAAAATCCTATAAATTAAGTCAATTAAAGCTTCTACTGACAGGCAAACATATAAAGTATTCTATTGCTACTTGGTTAATGCCAACAAAGAAAGAATGAACGCACCCAAAACATAAAAGTTGTGACCAAAGCAAAGTAAGACTGAAATATGATACAGGTGATCATAGGTATTCTGACATGGGTATAAAAGGAGCATTCACCAAAGGCTCTCCAGGAAATGAGTTGTATGTCAATTTTTAAAAAATTAGGGATGTACCAATACTCATACCACTATCTGTAATGTGTCCGATACTCGTGCTGATCGAGCAACACAATACCCCGTGATGGCTTTTTCCATTGTCATGCATTTTCTTACTACAGTTCAGTGTCTCATTGCTCTGAGGGGTAGTTTAAGTAGGTCAACAATGACAGCAGTTTGGAGATATTTTAACATCTTGGATAAGAATGGGATTGAAACTTATTGTAAGATGTTAAAAGGTTGTGCCTTAGCACTAGATATGCTAATGTCCCTTCCCAGTTTAGCAGCACAGTGTTGGATAGATGTTATCACCAAGTTGCTTTTTCTTGAGACTAATCTAACCAACATTGTGTGTTGATTTGTTTGTCAGTGATGGTTTTAGATCGGTGAGACGGTGTCTTCAGTTGAAATGCACTGTTGGTGTAAAAGCTCAGTTCACTTTCTGTTCAACTGGCAGTGTTATCTATGCAGGAATTTGTCTTTATTTCTCAATATTTTTATTTGTCTTAGTTCATATTGTTTAATGTGACAACACTATCTCTTTTTGTTTAATTGTTCTGTTTTGGTTTGAAATATACTACTGTACATAAACATGCATTCCTGTTTTTTGCAAATTTATTAAAGCTTAACTGAAAGTAGTACACACTACTGGTGAGTACACCAAATGAATATACAGTGGTTCTTTGTCTATTGCAGGGCAAAAAACACAACGCAATAGTTATTATATTATTTATGTATATATTAACCCTTTGTGATCCCTATAGGAGGCATCGTGTGCTGTAGAAGAAACCAAAACACTTGTCCATCACAATTTCACAAATCGTTCATACAGGTTATTTCTCGGAATACCCTGTATACATAACGCATACATACACCTGTATGTATGTGTTGCAAAATGTCCTGCAAAAACCCGTGATAGAACGGAAAATTTGCAGAACAAGAATACATTCAAAATATTAGAAACCTGTGATGCACTGAGGGCCCGACAGCTGAACCACAATACAGCAACGGACGACTGTATACATATCCATTTACGAATTATTAACGGGCATAAATTCCTCTTCGGTTGCATCTTTTGAATCTTAAGTTGTATCAAATTACATTTACAAACATTTACAAAGTTTGAGACTTCAGGTTTGAGATCATTTTAAAGCATGTACAATAGTGACTCTGGAGAAGGATGAACCTGCACATGTGATTCACTGGGAGTCAGTCACTCAACCTTTTCCTGTCTCGCAGCAAGTGTCAGCATAGCTGCTGATTGCCCAAGCTCCAAAGAGAGTGTTTTGGATTCCAGACATTTTCTGGCCACACAATCTGGAATCTCATTAAGCTCCAAGTTGTTAAGAGATACAGCCAGGGTAGCAGCTCTGCTAAAACAGCGGCCTTTTCTTATGGCTGTTGTTGTTATTGTTGTCATGTTCAGACAGGTTTCTTTTTTCCCACATCTACTTCCTCCGTTTACTCCCTGCTACACTTGGCTGGCGTGGGAGGCATGCTGGGAACCTGAGAATATGATGACATCAGTAAATGATTGACATGAACTGTAACAAATATCATCTTGAGAGCATGGAATGTTGAAATGATAGTCGTCAGTGGAGACAAAGGCTGAGTTTACGACGGATGAGAATAGTCAATAAGCCTGGTTGAATTAGCTATCTTCAGTAAACACTGCATGTAATCTTATCTGGCTGCAGAGAGGATGAGCTCACTGCAGATCAAACAGTACGAGGACGCAAAAGGCAGCACTTGTTGAGAAATATCAGTTTCTGACAACAAGTTGATTGCTTCACTCTTGCTAAGGTAGAATTCCAGGGAAAATCCACATCCCTGGGTAGAACCCGGGGACATGGAAGTGAAACCGAAGCTGAAACTAGTCAGATCTGTTTTGTTGGTGCTCACTTCTGACGCGCCATTGTCTTATGATTACCGTGAAGCTGACAGGTACTTCCCTGTGACAATTATGGCCTTGTTTGGCCATGTAAATGAACCAACCTGTGGTGGCTGAGCAGAGCATACAGTATACACAAAGGTGGAACCTCAGGAAGTACTACAATGAACTTTATATTATATACTGGCTCGTTGGGTTCTTTCAAGCACTAATTGTTACTTTGACTGTGAATTGAACAAATGTTATTTCCAGATGTTTTGACTTCTGCTCATGTTTACAACAAAACTCATGACACAAGTCCTTTTATTCCGATAATTGTTAAAGCAATTTGGTAAAATAAATGAGCGGTTATTACAGTGGAAAACTGTCTTTGAGGTTGAACAGCAAATATGCAGCCTCCTCCACTGCTCTGGTGTCATTTGTCTGCCCAGGAGGAATGTTAGCTTCCCTGCTATTAACAAAATGACATATTTGCTTCTGGTTCCATATACCAGTGGTTTGTGAAGTGGCCTGGAATTTGTGGACAGCAAATGTAATTTTAAAAGAATTATTAATGAACCCCAAAATGGAAAAGTAGTGCAGTGCTATCTGAAGGTTCTAGGGTCATGTCCCTGAAATCTGGAAACAACCAAGTACCGTTGCACTTCTGTGTTTAACATTAAATACAGTCTTAGTTTATGAAACTAATCTCTGGTTGTGTAGCTGTTCATGTGGAACTAGTCAGCCAATCGTACGTCCAAAAAATGGCTCTATGTTTTTGGTCTATGTTACCTTTTGCATATTTAGCTCCAACCCTAGGAGCTATAAGATACAATAGAATTAACATATTTTATGGAGTGTTTCCCTATATTTGTGTCATCTTGATGGACAGCTTCGGGACTTCTAGTCTGTAGAGTAAAACTGTTGCTGCTCTGCTCATGTTCTCTCTGTCAAGACACAACAGTGGGTGGCTGCAGAGGTGTATTCACATGTCAGAAAGGACAGGCCACAGTGTACATAATTGCAATGTTCATTCCCATCCTTGGACCTTGATTAGTAATTGGTTTGAAAACGAACAGTTCAGTGGGCTGGGTGAATGACTAATTTGTGCTCTTCAAGTCACTTGAAAAACCATAATTAGTTGTGTCGAAAAGATACAAGTGGGATTAAGACATCTGTATACTGAAGCTAAAAAAACCCAACAATTTATTGTTCATGTTGCAGGTTGAGCAGTTGAGTTTGATTTACTATTAAAACCTCTTCTGTGTGGGGAAAGTCTAAGGAAGTTGAACTTTGTAAAGTGAGTCAAGGCAGCTCTGTTGATACGAGCGGTGGCAGTTTTTACACCGAGGAAAATGAGCTGGTTCAGACGGAAAAAATGTGATTCACAGCCCAGACGTTTGTCATAGACTTGTGACCTGTTTCAAATGTATGACTGTTATTAGAGTTGCCCTGTCTATCCAGACTGGTTCGTTGTGACTTAGGTCAGCAGGTTGAGTCTCATGCAGCAGATGTACTGTAAGTAGTAAAGACAATAGGGCTTAGGGGACACGTGGCGTGGTGCCCATGTGGTAACACGTCTAACTTCTGTGGATTCCACAATGTCTTTATTGTCATATCCCTTTAGCCCCCAGGTAAACTGACTAATCTGTCTCTATTTTTTTTATATCAGTCCTTATTCAGATCACAGAACATACATGCTATAAAAATGTAATGATCTGACCCAGTAATCAGGCGGCAGAGACTTGGAATGGATTTGAACATGGACACATATTACAAGAAAGTAATTTTTAGTGGTAATTTTTTTTTTTTGCTTGGAGAAAATAATAATGATGAAAATAACTGATAATAATACTAATTATAATAATAATAATAATTAAAAATACTATATTATTACTAACAAAGAACAAGCCAGTCCAGTTAGCTAATTATTTATTATTTATAAGTATTATAATGCTGCGTTGCTTATTATCATGATAAATACAGTTATAAAATATTAAACATGACATGTTCTGGTGTTATGTTGCTAATTTTGTCACAACACTGGTATTCACTGTCAGTCAGTACTGTCGTCAGTAAAAAAAAAAGTATCAACACTTAACTTCCTTTTTCTCCAAATAAGTGTTCTAACAATTTGCTTTAGAAAAGTCTCAGAATTCCTAAAAAAAAAGGAATGACTGTAAACTTTGATTTTTGAGAAACTAAAATTTTTTTTTTTTCTAAGGAAGACATTCTTAACCTGGATATATAAAGATTAAAAGAAGTGAAACGGGACCTTCAATATGTAGGAAATATACAGTAAAAAAACTATAGTCAATACATTTTCTTAATTCTTTTCTGTTTACACTAAATGTCTAGACAAGTCAAAAGACAGTCATTTACCTGTGAATCGTTTGATCCTTGTTCAGAGGACTAGGCCAAACATGATAAACTGTTCCCTTGTTTAAACCACTGTGATGATGACGACACCATCAGTGTGGAGTCCTGACCACAGTATGATGTCCAGAGCTCAGTTACCCTGTGAGTGACAATTATCACTGGAGTATTATCACCAGTCATCATAATGTGTGTGGTTTTCCTGTTTATAATGCAGGGTGCAGCACTGAGCCTTCTGGCTCTTCACTGATGCTGAGAGAGGATGAAGAGGTTTAGGCGACACGGTCACGAGTCCCAGAGAGATCGACTCAAACAGGAGCTGTACCAGTTCAACAAGGCAGGTCAACGCAGAGACTCCAGACATGGAAAGTAAATTAGTCAGTGCTCACTCTAACCTCTCCTGTCTGTTCATGCTGTCCTCCTCAGACATTGGAGCATGGATTCCCCCACCAGCCCAGTGCTCTGGGGTACAGTCCCTCCCTCAAGCTGCTGGCCATCGGTAACCGCTCAGGAGCCATCAAACTGTATCCTTCACTCTACAATTGTAAACATAGATCATACAGTCACAAATATCAATATAAAAAACTTTAATATATGGTAATATTTGACTGAACTTTGCTTTGCTTTAGTCACTGTTCTGTTGTGATGGGGATAAATATTTTGATGACTAGGTCTAGTAGTAATGAAAACCGCCATCTGTCCTTGACCGCTGGTCAGGTATGGAGATCCAGGGGTGGAGTTCATGGGTTTACACGATGAGAACGCTGCTGTCACACAGGTGCACTTCCTCCCACACCAGGTACAGTAAAATAGACTTCCAGTCTATAATTCCAATCTTCTTGTCTCTAATCCATTATTGACAGCAGTTGTGCTCAGTGACCTGACATGTTTGACCTTCACACAGGACCTTTTTAAAATGTTCTGTAAACCACAGCCATGAACATTTTGTGTGACCTTTCACTGTATTGTATTGTATTGATTTTGTGTGGTTTTTGTAGGTTGAGCTGGTGACTTTGCTAGATGACAACAGTCTGCACATGTGGACATTAAGAGCCCACAATGGACTGTCTGAGCTGCTAGAGATTGGACGGTTTATGCTCACAGGACCTCCTGGGTAAAACAAATCAGTCAACATTGATTTATTGGATTAATAAAGTTTCTATTTTTCAAACAAAAAAAAAAAAAACTATCTATCTTCCCCTCAGTGCTCCGCCTAGTGTGACACGAGTCACAGCAGTGCTGGCCCACTCCTCTGGGGAGCTGCTGCTGTTGGGTACAGAGGGGGGACATGTCTTCATAGTCGAGGTCCCAGGATTCAGAGAGCTGGAGGAGAGGAACATTAGTCTTGAACAAGTGGCCAACGGGTTGGTAGCTCTATTCAAGTTGTGAGCTAAAAGTAATGACAGAAAAATGGATTTCAAGATTAAACAGATGGGGGAAAAATGAATGAAAGCATGCCAAGAAATGAGTAATTTACACATCAAGTCACTGGAACCACTTTCTGTTCAGCCATCCAATTGTATCAATGAATCATTTCTCTGGTTAACTGTTAACTCTCATACCGAATAGGGTAAAAAGACTTGGTGTTGTTTTTTTTGTTTGTTTTTTTTTTTAATTAACTATACTAAAATACTGGTGTTGGACCAAATTGACAAATATTTTTAATATGGATTGATTTTGTGGGGTTTCTTTTATATACAAAATGTTTTTTTTACAGTATACTTTCATTAGGGAAATTGTTAAAGGTCACAAAGTTTAATTAAATAAATTCATCTGTTATTCCATACTGTCCTATTTGATGAAACGTTGTGATTTTTCTGCCTGTCCCACTGATTATTAATTTTCCTTCAGTGTACCAGACGACTACATTGGCCGGCGGAATTTAGAACATGTGGAAGCTCTGCAGGAAAACCCAGTCAATCCAAACCAAGTGATCATTGGCTACGGGCGAGGTCTAATGGTCATATGGGATCTGGAGAAACAGTGTGCCCTTCAGCACATCCCTGCCACACAGGTACCGTATTCAACATTCACACATCAGGGTAACAAGAAGCTAGATTTATTTTGATGCATATTTTTCTTGTCATTTCAGCAACTGGAGAGCGTATGGTGGATAGACGATGGCAGCTACGTTCTCAGTTCACACAGTGACGGAAGTTATTGTCGATGGATGGTGGGTGAGGAAGATTTAAATGATGAGGAAGAGAAATCAGACATTCCTTATGGTAAGAACCCAACCCTTTTTGAATCTGGGTTATTATTATTATAAGACTCCAAAGTCTGTGCTTTATTAGTCTTAATGTCAATTTTTCATTTTGCTTGCAGGTCATTTCCCTTGTAAAGCTATTTCTAAAATCATTCAGCTGCCCACTGAAGAAGGGTTGGTTCATTATATGATGTGCTCTCTATCTAACATAGATCTTTATTTTCAGATTTTGACCAAATTGAACTTTCTTTGTGTGTTTTTGCGCTGCACACAGGCCTCCGTTCCTGCTGTTCAGTGGTGGTATGCCGAGGGCCAGTTACGGGGACAGACACTGCATCACAGTGATCCACGGTAAAAAACACATAGCGCTGGACTTCACCTCCAGGATCATTGACTTCTTCGTCATCAGAGAAGGACCGCGGCACACAGGCAAGAAACGTCCATTTTTATTTACTGTACGAATATAATAGTAGTTTGAATGAGCAGTGGAGTTGATTCATTGACCACTGGTTTGTCCAGCTTGACCTAAAAAAATGCAGCTTACATGGAAAATCAAAGTCACTTCACAGGTTGACAAGTCACCGGTCTGACTCCTGCTGAGTTGAGCTCTGGTGGATGTTAGCTAATGAATGACTGTCATTCATAAGAGGTTTACAAACAGTGTCAGTCAAGGTGCTCAATAGGTTATCTATTATAGTTGTTTTTTTGTTTTTTTTTTTTCAAATATTTTTTAGTTGCGGAAGTTGGGAGAGTAAAGACATATATACTTTTTTTTTTTTTTTGATACACTTATAAACTACAAAAATGAAAAACTAAATTTATTTATTTATATATATATATATATGCATGCATGCATGTATGTAAACAATGATCAATAAAAAAAATCTTTTTTAGATCCAAAATACTAAAAAATTACACAGAAGTAAATTATGATACACTTGTAAACTACATGGCTGAGTGGGGGGATGGATGAGGGGGGTCAATTTAACTTGAACAGAGCGCAATCTTCGAGAGATGCAACTATAAATGCAGTAATTACTGTCACTTTTACTGGTCTAGATTTCTATTGGCTGCTATGTGTCATTTGCATCAGGATTGATTGTAGTCTGGCAGTATAGAACCCCTGCTTGTGCTGGTTAAAAAGTTGTAAAGAAGGCATTTGTGTAAATTTACACTGAACAAAAGTACAGTTTTTAAAATTTAGTGCCTCTTCATGGAGGAGGTATAATCGTTGTCGCCCTCGGTCTACAGGTGATCCCAGTGCACTGGTGGTCCTGGTAGAGGAAGAGTTGGTGGTGATTGACCTCCAGACTGAAGGCTGGCCGGTCATTCAGACTCCATACCTGGTCCCTCTCCACAGCTCCGCCATCACCTGCTCCCACCATGTTTCTGCCATTCCCCTCAAACTCTGGGAAAGGATCCTTGCTGCAGGAGAACTGCAGAACACGCACTACTCTAAAAAGGTACCACATGTTTGACCACTGACACATCTCTCTTAGAGCCATATGAGCATCACTGGCTTTTCTTGTTCTACACTTATTATACTTGGTATTTTCCAGCAGTCACATTACAGCTTTGTCAAGTGTGACCACTTGTGCTCCTGGTACCATAGGTTTGAAATAGTGTAAAAGTAGCTCTTCTACAAAAACAGCTGCATCTGAAAAAATGTTCTCAAAACAGTGTCTGGTATTCATTTCTATGTATGGTATTCATCTCTTGTGTAAACTGAACTTATTTACTGGGTCTTATTGTTGAACTTTCATTTCCTTTCTCTTCATGCAGCCATGGCCAATAACTGGAGGCACCAACATGGCCCCAGATCCTCCACAGAGAGACCTGCTGCTGACAGGGTCAGTTTTCTTCTTGAATTTTTTTTAAATACAAAAACATGAAAAACATTTTGTTTGTTTTTTCTTTAAAGACTGCAAAACACAATATAATGTGTGTGTGTCTGTTTGACAGGCATGAAGATGGAACAGTGTGTTTCTGGGATGCATCAGGAGTCTGTTTGTATCCCATGTACAAGCTGAGCACAGCTGGAGTTTTTCACACAGACTCTGACCCCAATGATAACTTGAACCAGAGCTCAGAAGGAGAGTGGCCGCCGTTCAGAAAGGTTTGTCAGTTGATATTGATGACTTAATAAAAAAAAAAACATTTTTTAAAGAATATCAGTTTCTTTTCATGTCCTCCATTAAGATTGGGAGTATCCAACAGAATCTTTTTTTTAGAATTTGCGATGCCTTTGGCAGCAGGTCACAGCCTGCTTCTTTGCTTCACAAAGTACTGAAGTCAAGTTCTTTGAAATGTTTTGAGAAAAGAGGAAAACTTGAGTTGAAAACAAGATTTAAAAAAATGAAGTAGCCCAGAGACACATACAGTGACTTTAGTTATTAAAATCCAGCAGACTGTTTGACTTCACATATCCTGAGATACCTTTACCATAGCTATCTGTTGTAAATGGGTTATATTTGTGACTTTCTCTCTGTTTCTTGTCATCCAGGTCGGGTGTTTTGACCCTTACAGCGATGACCCGAGGCTCGGCGTCCAGAAGATCCATCTATGTAAATACAGTGGTTATCTGACTGTTGCTGGCACGGCTGGACAGGTGAGAGAGATATTGTGGTTTAAATGTTAGACTGCTTATTTCAGGTTTTGGTACAATCATCTGTAGGTACATTTCTCTCACAAAACGTGTTGAATTATGTTTTCAGATTCTGGTCCTGGAACTTAACGATGAGGCAGCAGAGCAGACTGTGGAGGCCAAAGTTGTGGACCTACTGCAAGGCCAGGAGGGCTTCCGATGGAAGGTAAGTGATGTTCAACGCTGAAGTATAACAACAAAGCTTGATCACATGACCACATTGATCCCATTTGTGTCTGTAATTCTCTTGTTCACTAGGGTCACACTCGTCTGGACGTGAGGGATGAGCCTGTGATGTTCCCTCCGGGCTTCCAGCCCTTCGCCCTGGTCCAGTGCCAGCCTCCTGCTGTAGTCACTGCACTGACGCTGCATTCGGAGTGGAAGCTGGTGGCTTTTGGCACCAGCCACGGCTTTGGCCTTTACGACTACCAACAGAAGAACAACGTCCTTGTCAAGTAAGATCCAACAGTGAGATAAATGACACATTTGTCCTAAGAAATTAGGTTTTCCTCATTATTCATCTCCATGGAGCTGACATAATGACATAAATTATGTATGCAGTGTCTTTTTCAAAGCAGCAAAGTCATCTTCACTTTAACAGACTTAAAACTTTTAGAAAACTCTTAAGTATGTCCTAAAATCCAGCATATGTTCATAGTTTCTGTCCTGTGATTAAGGTGCACCCTGAACCCTAGTGATCAGCTGGCCATGGAAGGTCCTCTGTCCCGGGTGAAGAGCATCAAGAAGTCTCTCAGACAGTCCTTCAGGAGAATCAGAAGAAGCAGGGTGTCACTCAGAAAGCATCACGTCAACAATGCTGCGAAGGTTAGTCATTGTTTTTTGCGGGAGCCCACTTGGATGGATTTTTTTCAGCCACCTTCTGATCTCATTCTCTCCACTCTGAGCAGATTCAGGATGCCAACGCTCGTCTCGAGGCAGAGCTGGCTGAAATGGAGCTAGCGCCTGTCCAGAGAAAGATCGAGGCTCGTTCTTCGGACGATTCTTTCACCGGCCTCGTGAGAACGCTCTACTTTGCCGACACCTTCCTGTCAGACAGTGAGTTACACTTTTCACTTTGTGACACAATCCATAAAAATCCCTCCTTTGTCGTCACGCCTAATTCTTGTATCTCAATTTTTTGTTATTAGGTTCCCATAACAGCCCCTCCCTATGGGCAGGGACTAATGGTGGCTGTGTGTTTGCATACATGCTCCGTGTGCCTACAGTAGAGCATAGAGCAGAAGAACCAATCACAGCACATCAGGGTAATAAATATAAAATATAATTTTTTATTATTTTACATGTACATTCAGCTCTGTTTTCTTGCAGCGCTGATTTGTTATTTCTCTCCGTGCATCTTCAAAACCAGCTAAAGAAATCCAGCTGATGCATCGGGCTCCTGTGGTTGGGATCGTGGTGTTGGACGGACATGGAGCTCCTCTCCCTGAGCCGCTGGAGGTGGCCCACGACCTGGCTCGCTCACCTGAAATGCAGGGGTCCCACCACCTCCTGGTCATTTCAGAGGAACAGTTTAAGGTCTGGATTAGCCATAAACTCTGTGTCTCTCTGTGTTACATTAAATCTAAGGTTTTTAAAAAAATATATTATCTGCTAATCTCCTGATTTGTTATTGTTCCAATATTATAAGATTTAGTTATTATAATTGTTAACATTTTCTCTAATGCCATAATTTTGTCCTCATTTCTTTTTAGTTAACTTGACAAAAAAGGTTTTCCTGCTAAAACCCAGCTAGTTTACAGCTATATTTTTGAACCATGGTTCCTTAATCCACTGTTATTTGTGGATTATATTTTAACCTTTCTATTTTTGTTTTTTCAGGTTTTTACTCTGCCTAAAGTCAGTGCGAAGATGAAACTAAAACTGACAGCCGTAGATGGTTCCAGAGTACGCAGAGTGGGCGTGGCCTGGTTTGGCAGCAGTCGCTCGGAGGACTACGGTGAGAGTGGCCTGGTGGTTCTTACCAACCAGGGTGACGTACACGTGGTGTCACTGCCCACCGTGAAGATGCAGGTGCACTACCCGTGCATACGTCGGGAGGACGTCAGCGGCATCGCTTCCTGTGTCTTTACCAAACACGGCCAAGGTGAAAACAAAAGACAAAATCCAGAATTTACATCTCCACACTGACGAGACCCTTTCCATCGACACAGTTGTGAATCCTACGTTATTCTTTTGCCTTTCTTCAGGGTTCTATCTCATCTCTCCGTCCGAGTTTGAGCGATTCTCTCTGTCGACACGTTTCGTGGTGGAACCTCGCTGCTTGGTGGAGGTTCCTCACTCAGGCACCACTAAACAAAACAGGTCACTGTCTGACAAAAACAACTTTATTTATTATTGAAAATGATAATCAATATATTAATTATGTATATAATTATAAATTATATATAGATGTTTTTACAATAGCTCTCATAAATTTTTTTTTTTTTATCTTCCAGAATTACCAGGAACGACAGTGAGGATGCAGGTAAACGCCGCATGTGCAGAGACATTTTCTTTTGTTTGTTTTTATGCACCATCGTCTCACGAACACTAAATACCTCATGCAGTGTTCTTTTTTTTTTACCTGTGCTTTTGCTCATGTACTGTCTGATTTTACACACATGAATACATACGTACCTTGTCTGCGGCTGATTATGTTCATGTATCCCATCGCCTGCTACCTGTGTTCCAGAAAGTGCAGCTAGACGTGTTATGGAGCATGCTTTGCTGAATGATGAGAGTGAGTACTCGTAACAGACAGACAGACAGAGGAAATTGTTTATTTACGACATGATTTTTTAACAACAGTTTTATACAGCAGACACTCCTCTGTTACTGTACTTGATTTTCCTCAGTCTGGCACTTTCAATGTCTTTGCACCGTGTGCTGCTTTCATCTGCTTTGTCAACTTCCCGCTCCTGTCTGACATCAGACATCATCAACATGTGACATTCATTTCTTAAAAAAAAAAAAAAAAAAGCTTTCATTTGCATGCACTGTACAGCTTCCACTGATGCCAGCACATTAGACTGAACTCAGATCATATGTGTTGGAACAACCTTCATATTCACATTCTTCTTTCTTTCTACAGAGGTACTGCAGGAGATCCAGAAGTCCCTGGAGGGAGACCAGACGTAAGTATCAGAAAGTTGTTGTTGATGGTAACATTGTTTTGTCACATCTGCAGATCTAAAGATTTAAAGTTAAATTAAGATGAGTTTGTATGTAAAGGTATCTAGCTTGATGCAAACTCAGATGCAAAATGGAATTGCATTAGTTAAAAAATATTATTAATAATGAAACACAAACCTAATTTCCAAGGTTCATAATAAGTGAAAGCATTGATTGGTAATGTCTGGATAAACATAACTTTTATTTCAAATAATCAAATACATTTATTTCAATTGATGGGATGTATTTCTTTATTAAAATAAAATAACACGTTTATAAATTAACATGTCAGTTTTGATTTTAACTTTTTGCAAAGGAAATGTTTATTTAGACGTCTTTATTACGGGTAAGAATTCCACTTGAAAACACTCCAAATCGCCATTATTTTTTTTATCTCGCGCACCTCCTAGTGGCAGCTCGCGCACTACACATTGGGAATACCTGGTCTGAGGGCTTCCTGTTGAAGCCAAACTTGTAAAACTGTAAAACTGTTTTCTTACTTTTTCTTTGTGAAATGTCATATATTAAGACATATCAGATAAATGTGAGCTGTTGTCTCTTCTCCTTAGGTCATTTGTGGAGAATCACGTGAAGAACGCTGTAGCTTGAGAATCGCTGCTTTCCAATTCTGGTGAAAAAAGTCAAATTCTATCAAATACCTGTCAGTCACTGAGTTGATATGTCATCAGGTTTTTGTAAATGTATTTATATGTTTCTTTGTTGGTTTTGTTTTTCCTCAGACAGAACTGACTCGCTGACGTCCCCGAAGCTTTCTGCAGAGATGCAACCACAACCACTACTGTTCCCTGACCCTTGAACCCTCTCCTCCAGAGTGACTGACCGCCTACTGACTCCTAACTTTTACCTTGTAGAGAGACGCCAAAGGACTCGTAGCAGTAGTGAGCTCAGTGCACCGCACTGCAATGCTGACTGCGGGCTGATATTGTAGACAGAGTAAAAGAAAAAAAAAAAAAAACACCCTGTGCCTACAGTGACACACAGAACGTGGTCACACACACCTGCTTTAACCCAAAATCAACACGATGAACATTCCTGACATGTGATCAGTGCGAATAATCCTCATCCATGCTTCTCACCTCTTCTGTCGGCACCTTTTTTTTTTTTCTTTTTTTTTAGCTGTGTGAAATGAGTTAGTTTTCATCATCACCTGTATTTTACAGTAATTTAAACCTGTTAAAGTCTAAATGTGGACCTCATGGTCTCACACGACAATATTTTAAAAGTTCAACGTCTGAGTCTGAATTTATGCCTTTTTTGAGGTAAAATTCTTTCAGGAAAGAATAAATGCTGAATGTTGGGCCTAGTCTCAAAAAAAAAAAAAATCAACTGGCATCCAGCGTTATTGTATCAGAGACAGGATGCTCAGTTTAAAACTTTTTGTGACATTTAAACAGATTTTATAAGCACAATTAGACCTTCAGTCATGTTAGAGAGACAGTGATTGTGGGACAACACCTTTGACTTTTGCCAATGTTTCCAATACTGTATGTCCCCTTCACCAGTCCCTTCAAACACCTGTATCTTGGTTCCAAATTTTGGTTTATTTACTTGAGTAATTCTAATTGTGTTTATGTGAGTTCTAATGAGGTTTTAATATAGATTGGTTCTGAAATATCTGTTTATTGTCAATTTAAATTTAACTCTTAATTTAAATGGTGCCTTGACTTTAAAGAAAAACATTTACTTTCTTTCCACTTTAATGAACTCTGGTAGGACTTTAAATTTAGTTGAGATTTTTTTTTTAAAGTTGTCTCGTGATCCCAAACTAAAGATAGAATTTTATTTTATTTTTTTTCTCTTATTTGGCCCAAATTGTCTCCATAATTTTCAGGTGTAATGATAACACCATAAAATTGGACATGTTTTGATTAAATTATATTTGTTTTTGTTTCCATCACAGTCAACTTCTCTTATTAGAAATACTATATTGTTTTAATACTCTCCACTGTCCACAGGTACTTTGTCACTACTGCATAGCTCACGATGCTGTACTTTTTCAGGGGTACAGGTTCCTATGGGTTTTTTTTTATTATTATTTGAATTATTTTATGTAAACCAGTTTTTAATGTCGGCAATGAACGATGTAATTTAGGAATGTAATTGTAAGCTATTGTAGTGAAATGTTTTAATATATATATATATATATATATCTATATACATATACAGTATGTATGTGCCAACTGTAGCCCGTTTGCCTGTTGAAACTGGTCGGTTGGCAGCTTTTTAGATCACACGAGGAAATATTTTGGTACTGTGTCTCAGAATGCTGGGTATTTTAGCATCGACCAAGAATATATTTTTGTAGTGAAATGATTCGAGAAGTTTTTTTTTGGATCTGTAACTTCACACTACAGTTGATATGTTAATAATTACACCATGTTTTTCTCAAACACTGAATCTGATGCAATGTGTCATTCATTTTTTAAATGTTTTTTTTTTGTACAAGAAATGTTTGTCCCACTTTAATGTAACCACCACATTCATTGTAACCTCACAAATGAGTTTAGTTAATGAAAAGCACATTTTGACAAATTCATTCAAATGTATCAGCTTTTTCTATACACACACAATTAACATTCACTGTACAGTGGAAATTTAAGTTACATATACTCTATGTCAAGGGAAAAGCAACTACAGTGTAGCACAGAAGTAGCTTACAGTTGGCTTTGACTATGACCCTATAGTTGCAGGTTAGCTTTGTAAACATTTAGAAAAATGTAACATTTTTTATTATGTCATTCATTGGAAATGGCTAAATGATGTACAAAAATATAGCACCATAGCTAAAAGCTAACCAAGAAGATGTCTTTTTTAGGGTTTATTAAAATACACAGTGTACACAGTACATCACAAAAAAATGATTTAAAAAAACATGTGCCATGATCATCCCAAGAGCCAGATTTTGAACATGCCTGCAGTATAGGAATGTGTGTGTGTTTGTACAGAAGCAGTTCTAGTGAGGCGGATAAAGGAGCAGATCGGTTGTCATGCACATCCAAGAGTTCTGATCATCCATAATAGAGGGAGCTTCATCGTCCACTAATTACCTGGAGCAACTGCCCTGGCTCTACTGCAACCTGAGCTTCTGCAGGACCTGGCTCACCTCAAACCACCCAACACTGCCAACATCTTAACAAAGATGATCTTCAAGAGGATGAGACATGGTTCTTTCCAAATACTCATGGCCTACATTTTAGTAAATAATGTAATCCTGCCAGTCCAGTACACACCAGGAGGCTCAATCTCAGATTTAAAAAAAAAAAAGGTCACTGGGCCAAAGTACTAATCCTGCGTCTTCCTCCATCATCACTTATTGCAGCAGAACTTCTCACCTTTCCTCCACAGGCATTTACCAACTGTGCAGGGGGCAGCAACACAACATCATGCCGTGCCAGGTGAAGCTTAAATTATTCAGGTACCACTTTGTGTGTGTGATGGTGCATGCCGGGTTCACCTTTGTCACTGGTGGTGGGTGGGGGGTTCATTGTTTTGTGGTTTCTGGGAAAACCTCATACACAAACTTGCATAGGATATCATGTGATTATTGGCTCTGTGCACCCCCTCCACCAGTGTGGCGTTAGTGGGTGGGATATCGTTGTTTGTAACTCCCCCCTGGTTTACTCATTTGTATCAGTGACACCAGCTCCTGAGGACAAGCCGGAGCACCTCAGCAGCCCCCCAGCCATGCCTGTCGCTGTTCACCTGAGAAGCCTGGTAAGCTATATTACACTAAAATGAGCTCTCACTGCCTAAACCCCTGGGGCGCTCGGGCTGCACGGCAACCATTTAGACAGCATCTAAAGATAAGGTCTAAAAGGCTGGAGATTTAACACAAAGATGATGTTTTGTGTCTTCACTTAATGAGTTAAAGATTTCTACAATTAATATTTGAACAGCTTGTTCATATGACTTTAGCTTTTTTTTGAAGTTTGAGTTTAAAGATTTACGTCAACAGGACGTTCTAACTATTTCACTTGTGCTTTTTCTATAGATATTTTAAAGTGACAAAATAAAATGGGCATTGATGGCTCCGTCCAGAAGACAACCTAGAACCACTGCTACAAAACAGAAGGAAGAGGTGGCCAAGAAAGGAAAGCTACAGAAAAATGTAAGGCAAACCAGCTCCAAGGGATCTCAACCTCCACCCAAATCCCAGAAGGGAAAACAAAAGCAAGGTGAGAATGTAACCAGTCAAGAAGACAAGGATGGTGATAAATTGAAGTCTAATAAACGACAGGGAGCAAATGCTTTACCCCCACCTAAAAAACAACTGAATAAGACTCCCAAAGTGAAAGCCCAAGTAAAGGCAGCCCCTGTGAAACCACAGAGCGGCAGAAACAAGCTTCCTGCCCAAGGTGGAAACACGAGAAGTGACCATGAGACAGAAAGTGATGAGGAATCAGAGAGTAGTGAAGAAAGCTCAAGTGATGCAAGTGAGGAGGAGAGAGAAGAAGGTAGTAGTGAAGAGGCAGGTGAGACGCAGAAGAGCGAGCAGAGTGATGAGGAGGAGACGGAGGCATCAGGGACACAAAGGGACTCTGAACACACAGCACATGAGGAATCAGACAAAGAGAACGCCAGGAGTGACTCTGAGGAGGTGACATCAGCTGCAGAGGAGAAGTCGGAAGAATCTCGGACTGTAAGCAGCGAAGGTTCCGAAGATGAAGAGATAATCCTGAAAAAGAAATCTGAGAAACCTACGGCTGGTCAGAGCAACAGAAGACACAGACGTACTCCACGTCCCTCTAGACCTGCACCAGCACCAAAATCCAATATGGTTAAAAAGTCACGGGCAGAAAAGCAGGCAGAGAAGGCAGAACAGCAGAGGGCCAAAGCCGAGAAGAAGAGATTGGAAAAGGAAGCCAAACGTAGAGCCAAAGAAGACAAAAAGAAACCAGAGAAAAGGGACAACGTGGCTCCTGGGAAAGACCAGACCAGACCTGGAGTTGGTCTTTCCCTGAAGAACATTGATGCTGGAAAAAGTAAGACCTTGTTAACAAGTAGAATTAAACATTTTAACAAGAAGGATCCTCCAGTAGAACCTGGTATAGAAGAGGAAGAGAGTGATGATGATGAAGCACAGGAGGAGGAAGACGATGAACCCACGTTGACAAAAGCCCTTAAAAAGCAAAAGCCAATAAGTCTTTTCAAGGCCAAAAAGAAAGACCTGAAAGATGTTGTGGAACCTGAAGAACCTCGGGGTTCAGCACAGCCACAGAGTCTTCTTCTGCGTAAGGTGAAGTTGAAACATCTTAACAACAAAGCAACCAACGAATTAGAAAATACAGATGTGGAAGCGTCAACAAGCGCGATGGCTGGTGCTGAGTCCAACAAACTGAAAGAAGGTCTTATGGCTCAAAAGAAGTCTATGTCAACTCTCCACAAAATGTCAGGATGGATTCAGAAGAAGATGCGAAGGGATTTGAACTTCAGAAAGAAGCTTTCTGCTTGGACCAAAGCCATCGGCGTGTCTCACTGGCTGACCCTCCGTGCCATAAAACAAAAACAAGGCACCAAAAAAACCAAAGGAAATTTCCTCAAACACCGGATGGCTATGAGGGTTGCCAGTAAAACCGGCCTTACCCAAAGGAAAGACAAGAGCTCCTCGGAAGTCAAGGTGGCCGAGGAAAAAGATGGCACTGATGTTGAGGCAACAGTGGAAGACGAAGTACTGGGGGAGGAGAAAGAGGTAGAAGCCAAATTTGCAGTAGTGCTCCCCAGGATGAACAGAATTGGCAAGATAAAGACAGCTGCGGTGGCACCAGGAGCTCCTGCACCTTCAACACCACAAGACAACACAGAGTCCGTAGGAGAGACCACCACTTCAGGAGCTAAACCTCCAAAACCAGGTGCTAGGCTTGTGCTCCCTGTCAAACCAGATCTCAGCATTCTAAAGTCCATCAAGAAACCACTGGTGGGGGCATTAACAGCAGGCGGGGACGTGTCAGTAGGGGTTCCTGGGTCAAGTGCTGCATCTGAAGGACTGTCCAACCACGAGGACAGAGGCAGGAGGCCCGTCCTGGACAATGGGAATCGGAGCAGTTTAATACAAACGGCAAGGGGGAAACTGGACCCTTCTCTGATCCACCTGACTAAGAAATCTCCTTCAGGAGTAACAATTGGTAGTGGGCTAAATCAGACCAGAAAAGCAGAGTCAGAGAGAGAGGATGCACCATGTGGAAACACTCAGTCCTTGTCTAATGAGGAAACAAATGGGATGGTGCCAGGTGTCTGCCCTCTGTACGAGGAGGAGACGGACCGAGAAGTGGCCCAACTTATGGGAGTGGGCAGCATTCACACGATCACCCAACCGGAGGTGCACTGGGCTGGAAACCCAAGGATGAGTGGAGATCCTCAGGTATGCCACCACTTAATGATAGACAGAGAAGGAAACCAGAGGTTCTGGGAGATCTTACTGAGGTTTCCTGGTGTGTCTGGTCCACCTGTGGTTTAGGACTGGCTGTGTGCAGAGAAGCTGTTACCTCACCAGACGGTGGAGAAGCTAAACAAGTGGACGGACTATGACAATGGGGGCCAGGTCAACAGCAGGGCCCCCTGGGAATCAGAAGACCCCACCCAGGAGATGTTAGAGAGACGAGTCGTCAGCACACAGGTACTGAGGCCGCTTTATACAACTGTTCCTAATATTCAACTTATGGTAGGTCTCATCTTTGCGCAAATAAATGGGTTTGATTGACTCTTTAGAAATGTAAGAGTTACATGTTTGTAAATCTCTTGTCCTGAAAGGTTATG
Organism: Cynoglossus semilaevis; assembly: GCF_000523025.1. Classification (NCBI taxonomy): domain Eukaryota; kingdom Metazoa; phylum Chordata; class Actinopteri; order Pleuronectiformes; family Cynoglossidae; genus Cynoglossus; species Cynoglossus semilaevis. The sequence goes on from NC_024314.1 coordinate 8,548,682, forward strand.
TTGACTGGTTATGTTGTTGTTGACCTTTTATTTCAGGTTAAGATGCCAAGTAGCAAGGAAATTGTAGAGGTGGACGAAGTAGAGGATCTGTCACAGTTGCAGTGCGTTTGAGTTGCAGTGCGTTTGTAACACACACACACACACACACACACACACACACACACAGAGAGAGAAAGTGATTTCCAAATCTTTCATCATATTTTTTATTTATTCCAGGGAGGTCTGTGAGAGTTCTGTGCTTTTGAATCTGAAGAAGAGGTTTGACCGTGACTGTATTTATGTGAGTCTAATTTCCTTCTGCTGCTGAAAATGCTAATTTGCTCCACTCTGGTATCATCCTCCATCCCATCAGTGTTTACCTGTGGGCTGTTTTTTAATGGACTCCATTTGTTCAACTGCCAATCAATTGTTGTCCATTGGAAAAGTAATAAAAGTTTCATGTTGGGGAGTCTGCTGGCTCATCGTGTACAGCTGCAGGTTCAATCCTGACCAACTGCTAGAGTAACAGAGCCTGAGTGACCGCTACAATGTGAGGTCAGCCTCTTAGCTAAATACTGGATGTCCTTCTAGAGGCAGTACAGCTAAAGGCCAGTTCTCCTAGTCGACAGTGTACAAAGAAACACTGAGCTCTGAGTTTTACTTAAAAAATGTCAACATCAACCTTAATCACTTCCAGTTTGGAACTTTGTCAACTTGTGTGTTGGATGTAAATCAGTTTCTGGGTTACCTACGGTTTTCCTCTAAATTAAATTACATTTAAAAACAATAACTGGCTTATCAAGTTTGAGCCACATAAAATGATGTTGTGGGGAGGATTTGGTCCACGGGCCACACGTTTGACATAGGTGGTCTATAGCTTTCTCCCTTTGTTGAAAACATAAGGACGTTTCCATGTTGCCAACAGAGAGAATTTCAGTGAAAAGAGTAAAAAGCACAGGTTCTAGAATTAGCTGCTGAAAAAAAATGACATTTGATGAAGTGAAATTTAAAAATGAATAAATTAAAAATGTTAAATTTCTCTCAATGTATAAATACTTAAAATACTAAATACTGTGTCTTTTCCCATAGACCTATGTTGGAAACATACTTCTGTCCATGAACCCATTTAAAGTCCTCAACATTTACACAGAGGACCAGAGAGAGAGATATCAGGGGAAAGCACAGCAGAAAAACCCACCGTGAGGAAAACTTTCAAACTGAATCAAGAATCAAAAACGTTTTCTGTGACCTTTCAATAACACTGACCCCTGCGTGTTTGGTTCGTTGCCTCAGTCATGTATACGCCATGGCTGACATTGCCTTCCATGAGTCTCAGGCCTCCACACAGGAGCAGTGCATCATTATAAGGTACTGAGAAAAACCACAGTACTCTGGTAGTTTTATCACATATTTTATTTTATTTTATCATTCCTTCTGATAGCTTTACCATTCAATACTATAATATACCTTTGTTTTGGACTAACATTAAGCTATTTCTAAAAAGAATAAAAATGTATTATCATTACTAAAATATTTTTTTAAATAAGGCAAACGCACATTAGCATGTTTGTGAAAAACCATATAATCACATCTAACAGGAAATGAAGATTCAAATATGTCAAAGAGAAGATGAAAACCATCTAACAAACACTTCCATCTTTTGTCCTTGTGCCGTTGTCAGCGCTGTAAACACTAGACTGACACCAGAAGACTGAAGCCACCAAGCTGATCGTCCACTACCTCTGCTCCATGTATCAGGGCAGAAACAACAATCTGCGGCAGGTGAGTCTCAGTCAAAACTGCACTGAATGTGTCATTGAACGTTCCTGACCAAACACTGACACAGATGTCTTCTCTCTTTTTTATTATCAGCCCATGGAAGTCATTCCTATTCTGGAGAGTTTTGGAAACGCCAAAACAATTCTCAACAACAATTCCAGCCGTTTCGGCAAGTACCTCCACATTCACATCCTCCAGTGAGTCCATTTACTGTAACCTCCTACCAAAAGTCTCTAAGTTACATTTTTATCTTTTTGATGCTTTCACTCTCCAACGTCACCTCTGTTTGTAATGACAGTGGGGTCGTTGTCGGAACATCTCTGTCCAAATATCTACTTGAAAAGTCCAGGGTTGTATTCCAGGTGAGAAGTTTGTGTCAAAGCTGTGGAATCCTGCAGTTTACAGATTATTTTATATTATATATTCAGTGTGACAGGTTTTCTTTCCCTTTAAGGCCACTAAGGAGAGGAATTACCATGTGTTCTACGAGCTGCTGGCAGGGATGAATGAGTGGGACAAACAGGAGCTGTACCTGCAGGGAGCAGAGACCTACTACTACCTGAATCAAGTAAATCACATCACCCACCGTCACTTAGCTGTCATATGATGTTTCCCTCCTGTTTATGTCCAGAAACGTGTCTTCTTCCACAGGGTGGTGCCTGTGAGCTCAATGGAAAGCAGGACAAACATGACTTCCTCATTTTGGTCCAGTGCTTCGAGACCATTGGACTCCATGCTGACCAGGTCTCGACCATCTGGGCCATTCTGTCCTCCATCCTGCAACTGGGCAACATCTGCTTCAGCTCATATGAGGTATTGAGTGGGTTATCCTGGCTGAACTTAGCCTCTAGTCGGTTACATATATATATATATATATATATGTTTGAAACATAAACAAATTACTTTTTTAACACAAGGCTGTCGAATGTTACACCAGTGATCCCTTGCGGCGCAGGTACACAGCTGACCACAGGAAACGGTGCGTCAGAACTTCAGATATCAACTCCGTGGAGCGACTATTATTTATTTTAATAAAGTTTGGCGTGTATATATAGTTGGAAATACCATGGTATTTACTAACCGCAGCCTTGGACCGGAAAACGAAGACAACTGCTTTATTTTCCTTCATACAAAACGTCACAGGAAGTAAAACTAATCCTTCAGCGTAAGAGCGATGCACCAATACCTTAATTATTGAACTAGTATGGATACTTACAATGTGTTTAATCTCATCATACAATTCAACTAGGAGCTGACGTTTAGAAAGAAAGAAGAAAAAAGCGCGACTGTAATTGATTTTCCCATCGATGATTCTGTTAGCGATTCCGAGGTCTAATTGAATGCTTGACTACGCACTTAGCCCAACTATCTACACCTGACCTACCACAGCCGCGCCTTTCAATTCTGGCTCGTCGTGATGGGAAGACCGACTCTTTTTATTGATTCGAATCTTTGACTCTCGAACAGTAAAATGAACGAGTCGTGAACGAATCTTGAATTCATCATTTCATTCGTTTTACTGCAGGTGGCGCTTTAGCCCTATTGTGGGCGTTGTAAAGAAGGCTGCGGTTCTCCGACACTAAATACTGAAGGCAACATAGTTTGCTTCCGCTGAGCCGAGCTCTTCCACGTGACAAATGAAACGAATCTTCGAGAACGAAGCGAAAGATTAGTTCACAGAGAATTATCCGTTCATAGTGATTAGTTCACAGCGAAAAATTAGTTCACAGAGAATGATTATTTCACAGTGAAAGATTAGTTCACAGTGAAAGATTAGTTCGTTTGCAATGATAGATTAGTCCACAGTGAAAGATTAGTTTGCAGAGTAATTAGATCGTAGTGAAAGATTAGTTCACAGTGAAAGATTAGTTCGCAGAGAGTGATATGTTCGCAGTGAGTGATTTGTGAGTTCAATATGAACAAATATTTAATATGACTCGGGAGTCACGAGTCATATGAAAGATTCGTTCATTTCGAACGAATCACTCGCGAACGACACATCACTACTGGCTCGACAAACGTGCAACCAATTTAGCCAAGATGCGGGTCACACCGGGACAAGCCTCGTTTCCTGAGTTATCTTGGGTTTCCTTATTGTACTTTTGTGCATATTTCTTTAAAAACTTTTGTACCGTTTGTGTCACACTTGGACTGTCACTTTGTTGTTTTGTTTCAGAGCGAGTCCTTTGAGGTGTCCCATATCTTCAGTGAGGCTGAGACCAGGAGGGTCGGTTCTCTGCTGCAGATTTCTGCAGAGGCTCTTCAGACCGTCATTACACACAGAGTCACAGTCAGTCACAACCATTTAAGCAACAGTCTTCTCTGGGTTCTTTTTCATATTACTCTCAATGTACATCCATGTGATTTCTGCAGGAGACGACGTATGACAGGATCTACTGCCCCCTATCAGTGGAAAGTGCCATAGAGTCCCGGTAAGAAAAGGATATTGGTCCTGTTCAACTATTTGAATATAACAAGATTAAAAGTCAAGATTACAGTGACGTTGTTTTCTTTCTACATTAGACTGGTTCTTAAAGTTTGTTTTTAAATATTAGACTCTTTTTATACGATTTTCAAATAATACCACAGGTAGATAGTTTCTTTAAAACCAGTCTGTTCTCTTGAGTACTGTAGTAATAATCCTCTAAATATTATTGTTTAAACTTCTGTTGACCAGTACCAGTGTGTCCTCATGTCTTTGACCTTTCTGACAGTGATGCCATTGCCAAAGCTTTATATTCAGTCTTGTTTGACTGGCTGCTGGAGCAAATCAATGAGTGGCTGAGTCCAGCTGAGATGGACAGCACAGTCGGGATTCTGGACATCTACGGGTTTGAGGTGTGACTCCCAAATTCCAATCTTGAAACTTACCGTGACATGTTGTGATCGATGCTGAAATCATTGAATTAATTTTTTTTTCTCCTAAAAGGACCTGGAGGTGAACAGTTTCGAGCAGCTGTGCATCAACTTTGCCAACGAGCAGCTGCAGCACTTTGTCAACAAGGCAGTGATTTCTCAGGAGCAGGTCAGTTAGTCGGAGGCCTGATCAGCTCACTTTCTCTTTTTCTAAAAATGACCATCTATGTCGGGATACTCTGTGTACACTGCAGGAGGAGTACGCAGCAGAACAGATACAGTGGTACTCCATGCCAGTCAAGAACTTTCACTCCTGTCTTGAGCTGATCTCCTCCAGGCCCCAAGGCATCCTCCGTATCCTTGACGACCAGACCTGCCTCCCTCAGGTATGGACAGAAACGCACTAAAGAGAAACATTTACATGCCGGTGCTTGCAATAAAAAATATAAATACATACATGTATTCCATATTCTCTGTGACAGGCCACCGACCACACCTTCCTGCAGAAGTGCCACTATCACCATGGTAACAGCCCCTACTATGCCAAACCCAAAAACCCGCATCCAATCTTTACTATTTATCATTATGCTGGAGCTGTAACTTATCAGGTACAACAAAACCCCATATGTAAAGTGGCAGCTTTTTCTGTAGCGTGATATAAATGTACATTATACTTGATATTTTATAGGTCCATAATTTCTTGAATAAGAACCATGACCAGTTCAGGACAGAGGTGGTGGAGCTTTTTGCCAAGAGTCAGTTAAAGGTAATAAAAATTGAAAAACATACTGAATCAGAAGAAAGCCCTGTGTCGTCCTCATGTGAGTGGTGTTCCTCAGATGGTTTCAGAACTCTTCAGGAAGGTTCAGGATGCTTACATCCAGCAGAGGGAGCTGGGCTGGAGAGGGCGAGGCCTCCGCCATCAGACCTCCACCGTGGCCTCACACTTCCTCCAGTCTTTGAATGAACTCACCACACGCCTCAACAGGTGTCAGTCACTCACCCGCCTTCGGTTCTGCAGTCACATGACGTACAAATAAAACCAAAGACGTTGTCAACCTGTATCTGCCTTGTCTTTCACTGCCAGGTGCAAAACGGTGTTTATCCGCTGTGTGAAGCCGAACTTCATCAAGGTAGAGCTCAGTGGTTTCACATTTTAATGTCCGGACATTCAACCACCGTATTGTGATGTTTGACATTTTTACGTTTAGCTTCCTGGTATTTTTGATGTGGACTATGTGTCAGAGCAGCTGAGACACGCAGGAATGATGGAGACCATCCACATCAGGAAAGAGGGTTTTCCCATACGGATTGCGTATCCCTACTTTGTTGAAAGGTTTGGAAAATATTCAAATCGCTCTGGTCTGCGTCGGTGTTATTACCATCTTTTTCAATTGTTTTTGTTCTATCTACTTTGGACGACATCTTAACTTGTATCATTTCATTTTAAACCAGCTGTTTCCAACCTTTGTAGATGTGACCTCATTTATGTAGACATTTTTAATAGCTGTCACGTGCAGTCACATGATCACAGCCAGCAGTCCAGATGTGCCACCTATATTTAGGTGCTGCATTTTATTTGAACTAAATCTATAATCATGACTAGTTTGTTAAAGATTGTGTGTGTGTGTGTGTGTGTGTGTGTGTGTGTGTGTGTGGGTGTGTGTGTGTGTGTGTGTTTGTGTGGTGTTTCATCCATAATTAAAAAAGTAATAGGTTGAAAAAATATTTTCATCAGTATTTTTTTTTTTTAATTATTAATCAAAACATTTCAGTTGACTGCATTTAAATTTCAGGCAAACCCAAGTGGGGTGGCGATCCCAAGGTTGAAAACCCTGTTATACCTTTAACTAACATTTGGTCTTGATTTCTTTTTTATTCCGTTTTATTTGATGTCAATCCTCATCTGACTTGCTACACTTATACAGTATATTTTGAATTAAACTTTACCATCCAAAATGCAAAGTTTAGCAATTAAATAATCAATTAACCAACAATCTGGTGCTTGCCTTTACTTTGAGTCTCACAGTCTTCTATTTGATCTTTTATTCTTGATTCTGTTTGTGATTTAATGTTTTAAATTATATTAACTTTATCCATCCACATTAAACAATTTGTGATGTTTGTTTTGATATAATAATTGACATTATACTTTCTAATATATAAGGTGCACAGATACGTGTTATGTAAAGCCATTGTTGCTTCTCTCTCAGATATTCAGTTCGGCGGAACCAGCGTGTGGCCGAGATGTCAGACCAGGAACAGACTGTAGCTCTCCTGGAGACAGTTGGTGCAGAGAAGGAACACTACAGACTGGGCCTCTCCAAGGTCTCTGTCACCTGCCTCATTACGACTCCTGTGTGAAATGGTGTTGTTTTGCTCATATTTGTAGTGTTGGACATGTTTATGTGCCAGGTGTTCCTCAAGGAGTTCCTGTACCAGCAGCTGGAGGACAAGTGGACCAGCACTCAAACCTGGGCTGCTGTCACCATCCAAAGGAACATCAGAGGGTTCCTCTGCAGGAGGAACTTCAAGTTCTTTAGACAGAAGGCCATCATAATCCAGAGTCACATTAGAGGACACCAGGCCAGGTACACAGAGTACTGCACCACAGTCTGAATGGTTCTAATAATTATATTTGTCCAAATTAAATGACGCAAATGACAGTCGGCATTATTTGGAAGTCATTAACAGTTGAAGCATAGTTTGAATGGTATTGAACAAACTTCCCTATAAGTTTTTTTTTTTTTTTCAAAAATATGAAACTTAAATGCTCTGTTCCAAATCATTTTGGACAACAGTACAACAAACATTTTCTAGGTTGTGATGAACAGAAAACGGTCAAGAAATGCAGAAAAATGTTTCCTAACAGGTTGAGATACATTTTACCCTAAGAACTCCACGCCATGAGTTTCTCTCCTTTTGTTGTGACGTGGGAAAGCCACGGTTCTTCTTCCCCATAATTTTGGCCCAAAACATGACTCCGCCTCCTCCATACTGACATCACACCCTTGTTAGGACCCCAGCCATACACTGTTCCATCCATCTGGACCATTCATGGCTGCACAGCATTCATCTGATCTACAGTATTTGTTGCTCAAGTTCAGTGGATGCAAGAATTGTGATGCTGTTATTAAATAAAGGGACCGATGTTGAAATGAAATGAGGCCTGTTCAGGTGTTTTGGTTGAAACACAAATTCAACAAATGACCATTTTCTGTTCTTTACAACCTATAAAAAATTTTGAAACGATGTGTGTGTAATATTTTTTTTTCATTTAAAAAAAAAAAATAAAAATAACTTATCATTGGGAGGTTTCATTCAATAATATTCAAATTCCAATCCTGTAGCAGGATGAGGAAACATGGGAACTGGAGGGGGTTGGCACTATATTCATCAACTGCTACTTTGAAAAATCAGACCAAAATATCTGGAGTGTAGAATGATGGTTGGCGTGGTAACAGCATCAGCGTTACAGTGAAACACCTGGATATATGCTACTATATAAAGGAACTAACCCTAATGCTGTAAGCCAAATAAAATGAGGGATCTTCTAAAGCAGCTTGGGGCATCCATCATGTTGACCCCCACACTAACCTCACCATGACCCTAACCTTAACCGTGACCTAGTCCTAGCCCATACTAGAAACCAAGCCTCCATCCTAACCCAAAGAACCTTAGCCCTAATTTAACCCCAAACTCTGACTAACCCTTCACCTTACCCCCAACAGCCAGTGGTGCTCTATGGGGCGGCAGGTGGAGTAAGGACGATACCCAAAAGGGGCCCAAAATGTGTTTTTGGATATTATGTCAGATGTGTCACAATAATAAATAAATGAAACCAGTTTTTTGTTGGTTAGTCTGTGACATGAGGGGAGGGTGGAGGGAGGTCATATCCTTGCATGGAGCTCAGAGTTCTCCTTAATCCTATTTGGTTAGCCTGACTTAGTTTGGCGTCATCTATCTACTGTATCTGAAGGCTGTGTGTTGCTACCCCCTGTCTTCCTCCAGGAAGTACTACAAGCGCCTGAAGCAGTCCTTCACTCAGTTCTGGGCAGTGATGCTTGTAACTAGAGACACGGTGAAAAGACGACACTGGAGGAAGGTAAATATGAACATACATGTCCTCTCTGACTGGGGTTTCTTTCTTTTTTGTCACCTCATGACAAATGAGGTGATGAGTTTGATGAGTTTGCTGAGCTGTAAACCTTTGCTCTCACTGAGCTTTGTGAAAGACAAATGAAGAAAGTCAGACTAAAGATGATGGAAATGGATTTCTGAAGGAAATGTCACCTCAGTGCTAACACACCGAGGGGTTTATGTATTTAAATACTCACTAGGAAAAGAAATCTCTTATCGCCCAATAGTCATCACGCACGCACGCACGCACGCACACATTGTACTCACACCCCAGTCACTCCTACCTGGACTTCAGTCCCTGACACTGAAATTTGAAGCAGCTCGAGTTCCACCTCCTGTAACCTGTTCTCAGACTCTGAGGGTGGACAGCTACAGACAGGTAGGCTGCTCCTGTCTCTGTGAGTGCAGTGACTGAGGCAGAATGTCTTTTTAACCAGTAGAATGGACCTGTTTTATTTATTCAAACTACCACACTTTGTCATTGTATTTGTCTCAGGTGTTTCACAGTCAGTGTATTTACTACTGTGGTTTTATGAGGCCTGGACTCTGAACTGTTAGTTTGGATACAGGAGGGTTTGAAGACTGGCATCAGTCTTGTTTTTTTTATTTAATCCAAATCCAGTCAGTGGTCACACTGAGAGCTAAAGGAAATTTGTGTTTTTCCTGCTGTGTAAATGATTGATAGAAGACAGTCAAGTTACCTGAGGAAGGGTTTTTATTTTTATTTACTGTTTATTTACTGATTGTGTAGCAGAGTGTAATCAAAAAGTGTTTCATTAATCCTAACACAATTATACTTTAAATTTAAAAATCACAAAACCATTAGAAATGACCTGTAATGAAATGGTTAGACTGTGTGGTTAAAGGTACGGGCGTTTGTTGTTGTTGTTTGTGTTGATCACACAAGTCGTGTTGTTGCTCTACACACACCTTATATTGGTGTGTTTTGGTGGGGTCACAGTGAACATATCATAATCAGTGGGAGTGTGTTGGTGTGTTTGATGAGCATCAGAGGTATACTTGGTAAGTCAGTCATGATTCCACTCACGTGGCCGTAGAACAGGGCGAGGCCTTCTGTTAGAACCCACTCTGGATAATGAAGTAATATTTGCACATAATTCTCTAATAGTGTTAGCTTCTCATCTGGGCTATGATTTGGAATCACCATGGCATAAAAGATGTGTGTCAGTCTGGACTTTTGGACCTTCCTGATGTATTATAAATGGGTGGGGTCACAGTCACCTGGGTGTTGTTGGAGTATATAACAGAATGTGACTCCAAGAATAGAAACACACTGCTCACCTTCGTTCGCTGGTTATGGGTGTGAGACAGCGATCCTAAGCTGAGCAGCGAATACATGTGTTATAGGCTGGCAAAGAGTAAATTTGACTTGATTTATTTCACCTTCATTTTAGGAATTTCATGAAAAAGGCAAAACACGTGTGACGAAGAACAGGACTGTGTCTCCAGGAATGGTAAAACAGCACACATTACAGGGAGCGGGATAAAAAGTCAACTCTTTTCTCTTCCTGTGACTGTTGTGAAGTGTTGACTTCATGTTGTTGTTCTGACTGACAGGACGTTGGACGGTTGGAGATCCCAGCTGAGCTGTCGGCCAGGCTGCGCACTGCAACAGGTTGGCCTTAAACTCTCCACTGTAGCAGCACTACAAACTTTCATTTTTGATTCGAGCCCACTTCTTTTTTTTCGCCACCAGGGCGGCAGCATTTGCCAGAGGTCACAGAAGCTGTATCTCCACATGTGAAAGCAAAACACAGGCTCACTCTGCCTCTGGATATAGACAGATACCCCTTCTCTCGCTATGCCAAGTCTGTTTTAAGGGTGAGTACGTCCCCTAGTGCTTATTTTTGGAATTAAAACATCTGTCATCTGTCAAATGACATCTGTCATTTTTTTTAAATGCATTTCCTTGAAACAGTTAAATGACCTTCTGCGGACTTGAAGCCAAATGTAGAGCAAACAAAATCATGTAAAAGCCCATAATGGTCCACAGTACAATTCTAGAGCAGTTCCTGTTTGAGACAGTGTCCTTTCAGCTGTAAAAGAAGAACCAAACCTAATTTGATTTTCTTGTCAATCTTAATTTTTGATCTGTGAATGTTCTCAGGACACATGGTGCCAGCCTCAGGGATACCCCCTGCAGAGGCCCCTCACCTCTGTGGAGCCAGAAGATGCCAGAGCTGCCCTGGAGATCTACAAACTGGTCTGTAGAAGTGACACGGCTGCAGGAGAACTTCACGTCTTCTCACTCAGCCCGTTTCTTCTTTAAATTATTTTTCTCCGCAGATCATGAGGTTAACTGGTGAGATCGATCTCAGCAGCAGGCAGGAGCAGATCCTGGGCAACTACATCATAGAAAGGGCCCAGAGTCGACCAGCGTTGAGGGATGAGGTTCTGGCCCAGCTGGCCTACCAGATGTGGGGCCTGCAGGAGGAGGAGAGGAGCCTGAGGGGCTGGCTGCTGATGGCCTGCTGTCTCAGCGCCTTTGTCCCCTCGCCAACACTGGACAAACATCTGCTGAAGTAGGTGCTACACATGGGTTTCTGTTGTTAAATAACAGCCATTAGTAGAGAGTGAAGATGGAGTAATGATTTATCTTTGCACAGATTAATCCACAGAACACGGAGATTAGTGGCTCAAAAAAGCTTTGTTTTCAATTTAAAATAAAAATCCTAATCTACTATTGGTTTAAAACAGGTGTCCAGAATTTTTCTGGATACCTTGGAGCCAATACACTTAAATAAAATAAAAAAATTAAACTCATAAATGGTTGGGATGACTGACAGTTATTTCACTCTCAGTTGATATCATGGTACTATTTATCTTTGTTCCTCACAATTTTGGAATCCTGTCTTGGGTCTGATTGGACGGTTGGGCATACCGGATTTGGCCTGCGGCCTGCCAGTTCATTATCACTGGTTGAAGTTATCACTGCTATGTTACACATAGTATTTGAAATACATGTCTGAAGTTGTGTGAAGATGGGGTGACCAGAAGGTTCTAGGTCGTTGCCACCTGGTCCCTAAATACCAGACGGGAACTCTGGTGGTAAACCTCTGCTGAATCAGTGTAGCGATTTAGTGACCCCCGCTGAAGAGACAAGCTGAGAGTCCAACTATCAGTTTTTTTTCCCACACCTGTGAAGGTACGTGTCAGACCATGGACCAGGAGACTACCACTCACTGTGCCAACACAAACTGCTCAAATCCATGCAGCTCCCCGCTCCCACGTCACGTGTTTACCCTCCCACCCAGCTGGAGTGGACTGCCAATCAAAGGAAGGGTGCCATGCTGCTGGAGGTGCACACCTTCAACGGTAAGATGGACAGGAAACAGGTGGGGGTAAAAAAAAAAGTTGAATTTATAAAGAGCGTTAATAACATTGGTCCAACGTGGACACTTTCAGACGAGGAACTGACCACTGAGGTGGAGTCATGGACCACTGGTGAGGAGCTGGCCTCCTGGCTTCTCACTTTCAGGTAGCGACCCACTTTCAGACGTGTTTTTTCTAAATGCTACTTCCTGTAGCGGTGACAGATGATCTGATGAATGCTACACCTGCTGTGTTAGAGGTGTGACAGAGGCAGCTCAGGGCTGGTCTGTGTCTCTTTTGACTGATGACGGCTGGTCTGATCTGGCCGGCTCCGACTTTGTCATGGACCTGCTGGGAGAAGCTGAAGCAGAAGTGTCGCCACCTATAGGAGCAATGGCAAACACTGACTACCTGTTCAGCCACAGTGACAGGTCTGGGTGTTAATTACTGATAAAATCACATTTTTTCCGCTCTTGTATTAGCACCTCTCAGTCTGTCCTCGTGTTCCTCCAGGTCACCAGCTCCAAACCCAGATCATTTCATCCCACCAGCTCCTCCAGTTCAGGCTCCTCGACTCTCTGCTTATGACGGAGGTAGGTGGTTTGTGGTTTTAACTTCTGGAACGTTCTAAATATGCTTCATGATTCTGGATGAAGAATTAGTTTCTTCATAATGCTTTATATAAAAGTTTATTTAAGACGTCAATCACATTTCAGGCCGTGGGCGACAGATGGCTGCCTACGTTGATGACTTGTTTGATCCTGTCCTCGACCAAGGACCTCCGGTCAGTGACATCCAGGAATCATTTATCACTACTTTAGTATTTACTGACTCTTCACCATCTAAAAAGGCCACATAAACTAAAATCTTTCCCTTTTGTTCAGCAAAAAAGGACAAGGAACTTTGAGACCTTTACATATTTTTCAACTAATTTCCATTAGTTTACAATAAACCAATATGACATTAATTTTCTTTATTCTAGGATAGTGATTGTTGCTGGTTTAGTTCTTTATGTTGCTGCACCAAAGACTTTGATCCATACAGAGCTCTGACCGTTACTTCACAGACTGTTACTGATTGTGTGTAGGATATGGACACAGTGGCCATGTTAAACCACAGGATGAGGGGGCGAGGGGGGGTCGGACCCATGCACCCGGGCATGTATGGAGCTGGTAGGAAAACATAGTTTTCTACACAAGCATCAGTTTTCACCACTGTCCAGATGATGATTCAAAAACATGAATAAAAATGAATGAACACTGTAATGGGATGTTTCTGTGTGTATTCAAGGTGTGCCGATGACCATGCCAACCTATCCAATGGGTAAGTAGACAGTGATGTCATAGATAAAGAAGCAGGAAATCTTTTTTTTTTTTTTTTTTAAAATTTGTTTATTTTCATTTTTTTTTTTCTCTGCGGGAATGCCTATGAGTCCTACAGTGCCCAGCTTTGGTGCAGCTCCCATGATGCCAACCATGCCAGGTAACTGTTTGACCACACTGTAGTGACTCTTTTAAATGTGATTTAAAAAAAAGAAGACAATCTAACCTGAAATGTTCATTAAAAATGTTTTTTTTTAATCTTAGATAATAAAAAACAGGGGAAAAGTTCTCAGTAGGTTTAATATTTGAATGATGCACTCAGTTTGTGGACAAAAGTAGTAATTTATATTATTATTATTATTTTTATTTTCATTAGTGTTGCCTGAATAATTTCACACTTCCTGTGTGTGGACTATGCTTTACTGTAATTCAAAGGTCAAGAGGCCCTCCAGTTTATTAAACAATGGAACAGAGTTTTGTCGTAAAATTTAAGCAAGGCTTTAAAAGGTTGGTTGTTATTTAACCTGCAAACCTGCCAGATTACTCTGTGGTAACGGTTCAACAAACCGATGAAAAGATTCTTTCGATTTTAATCCCACACACATCAGGCAGTTTCAAGGTGTTGTTATGTAGAACCCATATGTAGACCTCATATGTAGAACCCATATGTAGACCTCATATGTAGACCCCATATGTAGACCCCATATGTAGACCTCATATGTAGACCCATAGCATTAATGACCAGTTCTAGGCATGTTCTTAACATTATTAAATCTAACATATCTGACCGGACTATAATGGCTGTGCACGCAGCGATGATGATGCCCCAGCCCACCATGCCTGTTGCCCCTGCTGTTGACCCAGTGCAGGCAGCAGCAGCAACACAACAAGCCCTCATCAACCAGCAGGCCTTTCTCATGGTCAGACAAACGTTTGTCACACGTAAGGTTCACTCTGCCGCCATATCGTTCAACCCCTCATCCTCCTGGATGTGCCGCACACACAGGCCCAGCAGATGACCATGGCGGCCATGAATCTGACGGAGCAACAGCTGAAGGATCAGAAGAAGAAGCAGGAGCAGGAGCAAAAAAAGAAGGAGCAGGAGAGAAGGCAGAGGGAAGATCGGGAGGAGGAGAGGCTGCGGAGACGCCGGTCTGAACGACGCAGCGGGGAGCGCTCTCCATCACCTGCCCCTCGTTCTCCATCACCTCCGCCTGTTCGTCCCAAATCGCCTGCGAAAAATCGTTCCTCTACCGACAAACCACCGGAACCACATGTAAATATGTTTTTGGCTTTTTCATTGTCTTTTGTCCCAGTAACACTACCTGCAGGGGAGGTGGTGAAATGTAATCCTAAAAATGAATCCAAAATGTTTATTTCTGAGGTTAATTAGTTAGCCATTAGATAGTGATTTGTTATTTCAGTCTTTAGAATCACATCTGTACTGTGAACATTTGGAGGCTGTGAATTGTTGGTGAAACGTGTTAATAAATCAGCCTGTTTCTATATCTCTGCATGTGAAAAATAATGTCACTGTTTCTGTTCACCTGGGTAAAGGTTGTCTCACTGCCAGAGGGAGGCCTGCAGTCAACAGATCTGACTAATCTGCATACTTTTGAAGAGAAGAGGGAATATTTCCAAAGGATGGGTGAGCTGACAGAAGAAGAAACTCTGAAACAGGACAGTCCCACATGGAGCAACACCGTCTCTCTTTTTTTGTCCCTCAGGCCTCCAGCCGCCTCCAGAGGAACTGAAACCCCAAAGGCGTAGATCGACCCGCTTCACTCCACCTAAACAGGAGGCACCACCACCAGCATGTCCTCCACCACCACCGTCTCCCCCAAAGCCTGAGGGTAAAATCAGAAACTAAAAGGCTTTTAAAAAATAAAATCTATAGATGTCAGTTTAAAGATGACCTTGATTTATATATCTGGTTCAAATATACTTTCTACCTCGTAGTTCCGGAGGTAAAGGCTCCCAGTGAACCTCCTGTGAAAGAACCAGAACCTCCAATGCCCAAGCCCTCTGAGCCTCGACCTGAGCCCACGTCTCATATCAGAGACATCATCAGGCAGTTCAACAATCGACCCCCACCGGAGGTCAAGCCCTTCGAGCCCGTCCGGTCAGTGTCGCTGCTCTTATCATTTGTGAGTGCTCTTGTTGTGAGACAACTTTACATTCCCCTGGTCCTCTCTGCAGGCACACTCCAAAACATTTCGTAAAAAGGGGGGACCCCAAACAGGAAGCACTGGACAAACTGAAAAATGTGGCACCAGTGGCAGCACACAAGGTGGGAGATGGACACACACACACACACACAAGTCCAAATATGAGAGAAATACGTGAAAATTACATGTTGTGCTCATTTATATTTTTATTTTTCATCTGAACAGGCTGTCAGTTTCATGACTATAAAATATACACTGGCAGCGGCCATTTTATTAGGTTCATCATCAGCACCAGGTTTTGTCTAGCTGCCTTACTTCATCATGACAGAAAATTGGAAATTGGAGTTTACAGACCTGTAGTGACATCATACCTGCTGCAGATTTGTCAGATTTATTGGAGTATTTTTCCCAAAAGACACTACAACCTGGTTAGAAGTTGGAATCTAACAGTTTTTACTAAAGTTTTTAGTTCAACAACAAGACACTAATTATAAACTGTCCAGCAGGGTTTCTCAGGAAAAATCCCAGTTGACCATTAGTTTCTTGAAAATGTCAAACAACCATGCTTCCAACAGAATCACTTAAATCACCTTTCTTTTCCATTTGAACACAGTGTCAGAGTAGGTCTATTTACTAACTGAAATGCTTTGAGTTGCCATGAGACTAGCTCATGTAAATTGTTAAAGAATTGTACCTAATGACATGACCAGGGCAGTGATGTTGTCATTTGGTCACAACAAAAAAAAAAACAGTTTTCTAATTGTAAGATAAATCAGTTGTTTTTCTGTTTGGAAGCCACTGAGTGGCACTATAGAGGCCTCAGAGATTTGGAGGGAAGTTGAGAAAATCCAAATAAAATTGTTCAATTTTCTATTTGAATGTCTGAATCCTTTTTTGGGGCAACAGCGTGTCATCTAAATTCCACTGTCTGACTTCTCACTTTCTGTTTTACACACAGGCCAAAAATGTCCCACCTCCACCACCAGCAAAGCCCGCCAATCCTTTGCCCAAGAGTCCGCCATCACCTCCGTCAACCAGAGGTCCTCGGTCCATTTCCAAAAACATGAGGCAGAAGCAGCTCCCCCTTGAGGAACTGTTTGGATCTCAGCGCTCCTCAAACCCACCGTCTATTCCACGCAGCAGCCCGTCCCCCCCTCCCATGGACAACGTTTTCCTGGAGGACATCCCTGAACCTCCACCCATGGAGGCTCCGTCCCTGAATGGTTGACGCTGACATTGTGTCATTTTGGATATCTTTGCAAAATATCAAAATAGATATTGTTCTCCCTTTTTTCTTTAGCACATGTGACATCTCCCTGTGTTCTGTCTTTGTTTTGTTTTAAAGATGTGATGCCAGAGGACGACCACATTCAGACCAAGCTCCATCGCTTTTCAGCAGGTGTTTTTTTCTCTTACTCCAACATGCCGGGAAAACTGTTCATGAGAAAAGAAGTAAGAAATAAATGCACGGAAACACAGGAACTCTATGAGGGGAAAACAGAATTATTTTTCAATGTGATCTAAGAAACACCTCTAACAATCAGTAAAGTTCGACACATGGGCTTTGACTTAGACCCCATGATATTGTTAATCGATGCTCCGTGGTTTGTCTGCCTTCAGGTCTTCTATCCTAAAGAGATGTTCAACCAGCCCTACATCCTCAACCTGCTGTGTGAACAGGTTTGTTGTTTTTAGCTTCATGTAATTGACTTTATTGGTGAACCAATCTATTAAATATTCTCATTGTGTGTGTGTGTGTTCCAGATAATGAGGGACGCGTACTCTGACAGCTGTGTGAGGATCAGCAGAGAGGAGAGGAGGAAGATGAAGGATCTGCTGGGTGAGTTTTGTCATGGACATCCCACTGGAGGCTCTTGCACTTTATTTCCTGTGTCAAAAATCTTAGATATCATTTTTTAAAGATTTATTTTCTCTAAGTTTTGCTGTTTGCACACATGCTCAGCAAATTTCAACGTGGGGACGACCATCAGCACCATTGAAGACGACAACATGAAGAAAAGGATCGTCATCGCTGCACGAGACAACTGGGAGAACTACTTCAGCCGACTGTTCCCTGTGATGGTGAGACAGGCGGAAACTGGACAAATAAGAGTCAGGGGTTGGGGGGGGGAGGGGTCAGAGGGGCATTTCCATTCAGGTAGTCCACCTGGTTCCTGATTCCAGGTTATACTGTATCTGTTCCACATCATCACCAACGTACTGTGTGGTTCCATAGTCCGGCCATTATCACGCCTGCCTTACACATTCCTCCCAGAGGAACCACTTACCTGTTTTTCCGGAACATCTGTCTTCTTCTCTGGGTTTTAATACCTGGTAGCGCCCCCGTGTGCAGATATGTGAAACTGCCTCTTTCTCTTTTGTGGCGTTTTGTTGTTGCAGTCGGACAGTGGTGACGCTCAGCTCCTGGGGGTCTCTCATCGTGGGATTAATTTCCTGAAGATCATCAGAGCGTCGGGCATCAACCCCAAACATCTGCATCAGCTTCGAAGTTACAGGTGCTGTAGACGCAAAGCAATTGTCCACACATGAGACGACGTAATCGCTCACTGTCACATGACCTCTTGTAAAGTTGGAAGACTTTTAGAAATGTTTTATACCGACTGCGGTGTTTCTTACACATGTTTTTCACCCAGGTCTGTGTGAATGTAGTTTTGCAGATTTGCTGTCAGTGAACCTCCAAAGTTCAGACAAAGTGGAGCTGGAGCTGAAGAATGAAGACCTGGTCCTGCAGTCCTCCAGAGCTCCTCAGATCACTGCCATGATCCAAATATTCCTGCGGGAGATCATCAAGGTTCACACTTCTTTATAATTGGCACCAGTAACTGTTTTTGGTTTTAGCGCCACCTTGTTATCCTGAACATGCTTGTTCTGTAGAACTCTGGTCACGTCGTTGCCCTGAAGAGTTTTGTGACAGATGACAAGAGTCTGCTCACCTTCGAAAAAGGTGACATCATCAAACTTCTGCCCATGGACGCAGTTCAGCCAGGTGAGAGATTCACATGGATTCTGGGAAATGTAGTCATTGGCTCTTTATTGTTAACATTGATGTTGTCTCATCATCATCACACCCATCTTAGTCTCATTCTTATTCTTGTTTTTTTTTTCACTTTTATCACTAAAACTCCTTCAAATGAATTCTTTTTGGGACATCTTACTTGACTACTTGTGCTTTCAGTACTCCCTCTTGTTTGAATTCTGCTCCTTCTACTACTACTGCTACCACCACTACTTTTACTTCTTCTACTCCTGTCAACTTTTCGTTGTCTTCCGTCTCTAGTGTACCAATGCATCATGAGTCGGTTACAAATCGATACAAATCAATGACAATTCCCATTTGTTGAAATGAACCACAGCAGTTTGACTTTTAATCAGGGCAGGTAAATGCTGTTGTGCAGTGTTTATTTTGGTTGACCCCTGCTCCGACACTAACTAACAGTAACTTTGTCTTTGTTCCACCAGGGTGGTGTTTTGGTACCACCGGAGGACGCTCGGGTCTTTTCCCAGAGGAGCTCACTCAACCGTCTGCAGCTCCAGACTACCACGGTTTTTACCTGGAACGGAGAAACACCAGGAGGAAAAGCATGAGGTTGGCCAAATCTGCCAACGCAGCCCCGGCCATGGCTGCAGCAGACACGGTCGCGGTCATGAGCTCTGTACCGGGATCCATGGAGAACTCAGTTCAGGGGTCTGTCAGCGACATGGAGGTCCTCACACCCATGGTGAAATTTGCGATGAAGTACTTCAGGTATGAGGGTGAAATCCTAATGGTGTTGGTGTCAGGTTGTTGTGGTCACTGCAACAGGTTTTTGTTGTTGTTACAGGGTGGGAGCGTCATCTGGACCAGCCAATGGGAGGGACGTAGCACTGTCAGTCCGACACACTAAGGTGAGGCAGAGTTTAATGTGGATTTACCTGTGATATCTTT
Source organism: Cynoglossus semilaevis (assembly GCF_000523025.1). Lineage (NCBI taxonomy): Eukaryota > Metazoa > Chordata > Actinopteri > Pleuronectiformes > Cynoglossidae > Cynoglossus > Cynoglossus semilaevis. Next base: position 8,568,205 of record NC_024314.1, read on the forward strand.
GGTCATGACTGAAATCTATGCTTTTGTATATGTATATGTTTGTCACAAACTGTTTAAACTATATTAATAATATTTATCGTGTTTTACAGCTAACTTTAAGCTATTCTCTTATTTGCTTTTTGTTTTGTTTTTTTGCATATTTGCTGTTTTTGTGCTATTTTAGCTAATGTTTCTGTATTTTAAGAAACTTTATACTTTCTTTAAATATTGTAACTAACTAAGTCAGTCTGCTTAACTGAGATGCAGCTAAAACCTAGCCTTAATAACTCTTAGCTGTCTTTTAGTAAAAATAAATCCTCTTTTCATCTATGTTTTATGGATTTTGTTTGTATTAGTTGCTAATTTCTCACTTCTTAGCGCTAACCTTAACCTACTTCTGTTCTTTTTTTAAGTAGAATGATCACCTTGGCTAGGTAGCAACACTGTTGTCTCACAAAATGTATTTGCTTCTTGTATCCTGCAAACAGGATTTTAGGACTTTAGCTTGTTTTATGTCACATATTTGTTTGTTGATAGTTTGAGGCCACTGTGTTAAGACAACATCAGTAATTGGTTACAGGTAAAGCCAGTCTAATATAATCCCATACGTGATCCTGTTCCCTGTTCTCCACCTGCTCTACCTCACTGACGACTAACCACAACAAAGGTCATCAGGCGTCTCACGCACAGGCATCAGGATTCTCATGTTTCCTTAATGAAGTTCTAAAGAAGTTTCCAACACACTTCAGTTCAAAGGGGGACAGGCATGTCACCAGGACTAGTTAAATAAATTAGACTGGCCCACTCACTGCACTGCTTTCATTTTGGTCGTCCAGTTTCCCATCCAGGAGTCCCTGATTCTGTACAACGACCCTGAACTCAACGAACTGTCCGTTCAGTGCTTCATGAGTGAGTGACTCCACTACAATATCAGTCAGTAAAGACTTAGAAGGGAATATTCCACTCTGGCTTTAATTCATCTCTGTCCCTGCTCAGATGTCATGCAGTTCATGGGCGACATTCCGCTGCAGCCCAACATGACCCAGGCAGAGTGTCTGCGTCACATCCTGCTGGTGAGTCTGCCGTCAAACTGTGTTTCTGTGGATAGGTGACAGTAGAAACAGAAGTGAAGGGAAGAATGTCTCTGTTCTGTTCAGATGGGGAAAGAGAAGGAGCTGCTGAGAGATGAACTCTACTGCCAGGTCATTAAACAGTGCACCAACAACCAGAACAAGTGAGTGAATGGATTTGTAAACAAGGACGTCAAAAATCACAGATTGGCATTAAGGACACATTTACTGAAGTGTTGTTTGACATGTTTAATGTAAGACACAGCTGTCAGTTAATTCAGATTATAATCAGATTAATCACAGGTCAATTACAATACATTTATCAGACGCTTTTATTCAAAGCGACTTACAATTTGAGTCAGTCAAACAACAATCAAGCTACAGTAAACATACAAAAATACATAAGTAATAATAAATAGTAAAAGTACAGCTATAGTCATAGGTCATAGAGTAAGAAGAATAGTACGTCAATAAGAGCAACTAATTAATGAAGGTAAATTGACGTTGTAAAGATAAACAGTGGCATGAAGAAAGATGAGGAGTAATGATGGGAAAAGACAAAGTCAAGAAAATCATTTTTTTCTGATTTGTCGTTTTTCTTACCAGATCCAGTTGCACTCTGGGCTGGCGTCTGCTCAGTCAGATGACAGGATTCTTCTTCTGCTCCGGGACCCTGCACCCTCACATCACACAGCACTTTCACAACATCTCTGAAGACTACGAACATTCACACCAAGGTAAGAGGAGCTGGAGATGATGCTCTTGTTGGCCACCACAATCTTTGACTGCTGTATTTGTCATTATAGAAAAATAAAATAAAAAAATAAATTTGTACTATATTGATCCCATATTTGGGAATCGAACCCAGGACACACTGCTTCCAAGGCAGGCGTGCTAACTGCTACACTATGGAATCGACTCTAGGGGCGCTAGGCTAACCGTTAACTAACTGCCCAATAAATCAGGAATGACCTTTTTTCCAATGATATCATGTATTAATTCTTTACTGTCGTCACTGTGTCTATGACTTTTTTATCTGGCTAATTATGTTTTTAATTTACTAACTATAAGTGTAACCAGATGAGTGTTTTCTTTGAACTTTGTGTAACATTTTTTCCCTAATTTGTTTTGTTGTCATATTTGCTAATGTTTTTTTCATGCTAATATGTACATATTTTGAGTAACATTGTTTATTGTTAGCCACTTTTAGCAATTCCTGGATTTAAGTCCTTCTGACTTTTCTAAGAAATGATTTCCTACAAAAAATGTCTGCAGAGTTTGCACAACTGTGTCTGGACAACCTCAAACGGTCCCTTACTCACGGCTGTCGTCGAACCCTCCCCTCAGAATTGGAGACGACTGCTGTGTTGGTAATTTTAATAGACTTTTCTGCAGCGATGTGCTGTGAACAATGCTTATTCAGTGTTGTGTTTGTACTGTGATACTCTGATCCTCCACAGACTGGTAACAGCCACCGACAGATTCCAGTCAGGTTCATGATTCAAGGGGATTTATCTGTCAAGATTGACATCACCAGTGTATGTGTTTTTTTATTATTTAATTCCGCGTTGAAAGTTCTTATTTTGCCTGTTATTACTAACTCCGGTGTAATGCGGCTCTAGATGACGTCAGACGTGGTTAAAGCGATATGCAACGAAATGGGCAGTACAGTCCCCACGGAAGCCAGAGATTTCACCCTCCTCTCCTGCAGACAGAAAGGTAAAATCCACCACAGCTGCTTTGAAGTTCTGAATTTTCAGAGGGGTGACTTTTACCTCACTGTCCTTTTAGATGGACTTGTGCGTCCGCTCCATCCTCAGGAGTATCTGTTGGACTTTCTGAACGACGATGACTCCAGTCATTTGTACCTGAGGAGATTTCTGTGGAGAAACGCTCTCTTCTTTGTGAATGACCTTTACACAGAGGTCCACTACCAGCAGGTGACAGGAATGGTTGTTAGCAGCCAATATTATCAGTTGTGTCATTGACACGGACTATAAAACCATAACCGCGTGGCCTTCTGTCTCTTTGCGTGCGTAGCTCCTGGGTGACTACCTGAACGGCCGCGTGTTCCTCCCTCCTACTGCTGACAACTCTGCATTTTTCAAGCAGATTGCAGAGTTATCAGCTCTGCAACACCTGGCCAAGGGACAAGGGACTCAGCCGTCACCGTGAGCTGCTCAACTTTGATCACAAATAAGTTTCCAAATGTTATGATAAAAGTGTACTTATTGTTTTATGTGATCAATCACAGGTTAGCTGTGGGTGGATCCTGAAGAAGTAGTTGAAATAGATTATAACGCTGAAATATGAGAAAACATTTTTAGTAAAAGGGCATATTGATGTAATGTTTCATCTTTATTCTCATAGACGCATGACCTCAATGTCTTAATTGTTGCATTCTATCCTCAATCCCACCATAATACTGGCTCATAGACCATTCGGTTTGAAGTTAGAAGTACAGTGGAACCTCGGTTTTTGAACTTAATTTGTTCCTGAACGCCGTTCGTGAACAGTTTGAAAACTGAAACAGTTGCTCCCCTGTTCTTAATGATGGTACAAATGGACGACTTAGCTAAATCATACTGTAAAACCAGATCTGAAACACCGGCGCCATTCTCATGCTTCTGTATAATCTTTCTTCTTTTCTATTGTTTAGTGATTTATGGAATAAAAAAAAGAAATAGTGCAGAGCAAGAAATACTGACAAAAACAGACAACAGCGTTTATATCCTGAGCGTGGCTATACACCACGGGCTCAGTCACTCAATGATCACTTGCTGTGCACGTCATACTTTTGGCTTGTTCAGCAACCGAGTTATGCTATGACAACCAGGGCAATTTTTGGTTAAGAATTTGTTGGTGAACTGAATTGTTTGAAAAGGGAGGCATTCGCCAACTGAGGTTCCACTGTAATCGTTTGTTCAATTAGTCTGTCTACCACTATTGTACCACCAGAGGGTGACTCCTGCACCCCTGAAGAAGACAGGATTGAACCTTGACTTGTGTTTCTGTCAAAGGTCAGAGGTGTTGGAGTATGTGCCTTCACAATGGCAGCTCGGTGAGAAAGTACACGAGATCCATTCTCTTTGTTTGGGTCAAATTGCTGCCATGCCTCCGCTTAGACCGCAGGATGCCAAAATGAAATTCATCGGTGAGACAGTTTTTCGTTTTAAATTTCATTCACTTTCTTCTTTCTTTAAACATTATACTGATAATTACTGTAAATGTACCTTAACTTGTGATTTTCAGAGTTTATGACCCACATGAATTTGTTTGGCTGCAACATTTTCTTGGCCCAGAAGGTGAGCCAGCGTGGCTGCCCCTCCCCATGTGTGGTCGGCATCAACCAGCAGGCTGTGCTGTTCATTGACCCAAGGACACAGGTACATTTCACAGACACAGCTGTACCAATTTGGGTGTTTAATCCTGGGTTGGATTGGACAGTTTGGTGGGCTGGTTTGGCCCGCGGGCTGCCAGTTGATCACTGCTGTATAGTTTACTGTAAATTTGGAGTCCAAGTTGTTTTAAGTCCCGAGAATTTTAAGTCAATTGGATGGAAGAAAAAATCCCTCAGTGTTCAGTGCTTAAATGCCTCAAAGTCTCAACTCCTGGAGTACAATTCTTCAAACCACCAGTCTGAGAGTTTTTTAAATTCTTTTTCAGGAGAAAAGGTTCATGATTAACCTGCCAGAGATTAAGCACATGAGAGCCACTCGGCCTAAGAAACAAGGCAAACTGGGAATGGTCCACATCGACTATGGCAGTTCAGGACGTACCAAGAAAGTCACCATCACTGTCCAACAGGTAAGGCATCGTACATCCATCATCCTCAGATATCCTTCATTTAAAATGATAAGTAAAAGTAGATAAGTGTCTTTGTGCATACAACAGCAACAACATTGGCCAAAGTAAGATTTGATGATCTGTCTTTTAGGCCAAGGAGTTGTGCCACACCCTCGCACTGATAATGGAAGAAGTGGTCAGAGTACCGATCAAAAGTTCCGCTTCGAATGATCGTTAAACACGTGTTGTTTGAAGACACGTTTGGACGACCATTTCTTTGTAACATTTATTTAACCTAAACCAATTCTTACATGATATACCAAAATACTTTGTTGTCTAAAATCTAAAACCTTCACTGTGCCATGTCTTCATTAGTGGGTCATAATCTATAAAATAATATATTGCTGACCAGTTTACACAATGACAATCTGGTGTCTTTATAGAAAGAAAACAATGTAAAAGTGTCTGTTGAGATGAATGTATAATAAATAGTAATTTTTTTAAAACTGTTAATTAATTTAAATAATTTCCTGAAAATGTTAGTTCAGTTGAATTTGATTATTCCCAATTTTGTACCATTCATAGGCAATTGCAATGGTTTTAAGATTGTTGATTATTAGGCTAAAAGAAGTGACTTAAAGTAGCTTTGAATGAGTATTGTATCCTGAGTACACTTACTTTTAGTCATAGTAATAAATGGTGGTAATAAAAAGAAATACTCGAAAGATATATTGATTGATCAATTTGTATAATACAGTACTATCATTTGTAATGCAATTTGTAATGAATAAATATTTGTCATCAGCTAATGTGGAGTTGGTGTGTTGATTGTAGGAATGGACTTATATGGAGCCCCCCCTTATGTTTTGGATGAGTAATGCAGTTTCCTTTGACATACCTGGACTTCCTACGAGATGTACAGACGCGAAGGTATTGAATATGTGAAATGTGAGAAATACAGACCATTAGGGGTTGTTTCAGTCTTCAATGTAGTGTCCTTGCCCTTTTTGATGTACAAAATCAATAGTGTGTAAGTTGGACAGGCTAGTTGTCCTGACCTTCAGGTCAGATGTGGATTTGTTTTTGCGTATTATAGCCTTTTATTGTTAGTTTCTTCTTGTTATGCTGTAAAACATTTGATATAGTTGGAGTAAAATAATTTGTGGACAGACTGGAGGGCAACGTAAGTTAACCTTCGATATTCTTGTATGATACATTTTAGTCTGGACACTTTTTGTATTTTCTGCTTTTCCAGTTAGTTGAGAAAGCTACCTATGCCAAGGTGTGGCCACAAATTGTAATCTGGACTCGAATACAAGACAATGTCAACGTTGGTTGTTTAATGGGGCTAAAGAAAAGGTAAACCAGGAAATGACATTATCAACATATCTACATTTAATACAGTTTGTCAAGCGCTAAGATTTGTCAAGGGTAAAAAGGAGATACTTATTTTGTGAAGAAATTAAATCTGAAGTTACACAAGCAAATGAAGTACACTACCAGCACCCCAACGACAAAGACTAGGATGAGGTTAAGTCATCGTTGACACACATTTATCAGAAAATCCTGTGAAATGGGATGGCACGAAAAGTGAAAGAAAGTCAGTGTAGCCCTGTGAAGGGAAGTCCGACTGTACCTGGTTTCAGGTCTTCCAGCATGAACAGTGATGATTTTGAAGTGGATTCAGTACAACACAAAAATATGCTGTAGTTTAACAGGTACAATCATTTTCTACCAAAGTATGAGACAGGGAGGAGAAGGTGTAGAAACATTTGGGCAAAAAGACAATGGAAGTGAAAACCCCCAATGCTTTTACCAAAAACTGTAGCAGAAAAGAAATCATTTCATGCTCGATGTAAGCGTCCACACATTACTTGATTCTACAGACGACACAGACAGCACTGAGCGTTCTTAGACGACTTGCACATAATTCGTATACTATCCAGCAATGTTACAAAAAGTTGTAATTCAGCAGCTCCATTCGTCTTCATTTAGATCTGTCCATTTAGAGGCGGCCGAATTTGACGGACCTCACGTGACCCCAATAAAACCTTTGACTACTGTGCGTTCAGACCTTTAGAGTAAATTGTTCATACATTCAGCTAACTTGTAATTGTCTGTAACGGTGTTTGGTGATTGATATGCAAAGGATCGAATAGTAGTTTCAGTCTCGATGGGAGAGAAATCGTAGATGATCGTTCTACCTTCTTTACTGGTGAGTATATTTTTTAATTACCTTTGTGTAAAACTTGCATACAAACTAGTGTTCCTTGAGGAGACGGGCATATTGTAGGGGTGGGAGGGTGTACATAAAGAATCCGGCAAATGCTCCATTTCTAGGAAGAAAAATCCATGAAATACTGGAGTTGATGCACACTGGTGTGCAACGCTGATGCTTTCCAAGAGTAGTGGCATTCAAAGAAGTGGCGATTAGGATAGTAAGGACAGAAGAGACCTGAGAACTCGGTTAAGCAGAAGAGTCAGGCTCGTAATACTAGAACAGCATGGCAGAATTGAAGAAAAAGAATCTGCGTAAGATGGGGCTCAAAAGGAAAGAGAAGGCTGTGAACCGTGACAGAAAGTTGGAGCAGGTGGTCTTACAGCAAAGGTGAACGTCGGGAGGAGGTGTAGGTGACCACCGCTTCTCCCCTACTGTATTCCGTTGTTCGGCCTTTCCTGCAAAGTACGTATCCAGGCAAGGGGGTGATCTGTTGTCAGGAGTCCTTCATTGTCCATTTGCTGTGTTGATTTTAAGGATACAGAAAAAAAGGTTGTATGGGGCTGTCCTGTCAGTAATCCTCCACCCAACCGTTCTCCTGGATGAAGGCATCGATGACTTCCTTCATGGCCAGGTTTGGGATCAGCTGGTCCTGGGTCAGTGGACTCCTAGTAACTGGATCAAAATGACCCACTCGCTGTAAACAGAAGTACAGAACATGTTTGGTATCAAGATGTTCCTAGTTGTAGTCGATAGATATTGAACATTAAAATGTGGTCTTTTAACCTGTAGGTGCTCTTCAATGTCCTTCCGGTCGTAGGTGATACCACTGGGGGTAATGCAGGGTTCCCTCATCAGCTCAAAGCTGATCTTTCCACACAGGTAATCTGGGATTTCCCGCTTCTGAGGAAACAAGAACAAACACAAAGTAGGTGTCATAATATCGTTGAGTCCTTTGTTTTTGTATGATATTTTCATAGATGTGTTTGTGAACATAAAAGCTAGATAGACAGATAGGGAGATTAGATAGATAGATAGATAGATAGATAGATAGATAGATAGATAGATAGATACACGGATGGACGGACAGACAGATAAGAGTTTAAAGTACAAACATCCTCTGCAAATGTATCTTTTGCATTCAGAGTCACTGTACAAAGTCATTTCTGCAAATACACAAAATACCCTTGACTTGGGCTCTCTGACTCTGTCTGATTATTGCTTCCACACTCAACAAAGTCACTGTCCATCCATTACTGCCAATTTACACAACAACCAAGTCACAAGACAAACTCATACAGGAGGTTGTGACTTGGCCAACATTTTGATGCTTAAACGTACGCTCTGTCCACCGTATAATGCACATGCACACTTACTTTTCTCTTCTCATCCACCTCAGCAAACAGCTCCTCCATCTCCAGGAGAAACTTCTCCTAAGTAGGACACAAAGTTATTACAAAGTTTCACAAACAACTCAACAAGTCCAATGACTCCATATTACTAGACATTACAAAAACATAACAACAAAGCATTCCACAAAAACCTACATGTTTTGATGCAATCTTGGCAGAATCTCCTCCATTCTGATTGTCATCCTGCTTCTCCTTGTTCTCCTCAAGTTCTCTGTACACAACAAAACAACAACAATTACACACACACACACTTTTGCATTTTGTGTCAACTTATTACATGTCAAGATATTGATTTTTTCCTTTGATTTTAAACCAAAATATCTACATAGAAGCATGTTTTGGGGCATTCTATCACATTTTAAGGCATTTCGGGGACTT
>NC_024314.1:8577147-8634084 GCF_000523025.1 Cynoglossus semilaevis
TCACTTGAAATAATAATAATAAAAAAAGTATATATATATTTTTTAGTATAGAGGGTTTTTTTTATAGAGGCTCATGCTCCCCTGTAACAGGAGTGCAGTATTAAAAACATGTTTTCAAAATTAAAAAAAAAAAAAAAAAAAAGCATTTTCCAAAGAGGCCATTACTAAGAACTGGCTCAATTTTAACAATGGTAGACAAAATACAAGAAATAGTAAACTTAATACTCTTCTCTGTTTAAAGACTGTGTATTACTGCTTTCACTTTGGTCCTATTATGTATCCATGTAACGGTATGATAAATGATGAAACTAAATAAAAATTAACAAAAAATCCACTTTGTCATAAATCATTCTTTCCAAAAATGTTAAAATGTTAGAAATTATCCAAGTGACATTTATATGTTTAACTTCCAATTAACCACATTATAGTTTTCAAAAACTGGGCAAAAACATGTTATGCTATGCTGTTCATATATAAAACATACACACAAGGAGTAAAAATAAAAACACCTTAAAAATGCAAGTTTATACCTTAAAATGTAGGCAAATCAGCTGTCATCATGTTGGAATATGCTATAAAGATGCAATAATGCAAGTTATCAAAATCGTTTGATCTGAAAGTGCCTCAAATCCTCATATTGTGCCATACTAAAAAACTGACATATTTCATGATGACATGTAAACATATATAATGTGACTTTCTTGGAAAAATGCAAAAGACCACAAAGTAATCCAAGTATACATGTGTATCCTCCAAGATTTACCACCATGTAAGTAATCAGTATTCCTTTCAATAAAGTAAAAAAAGGGAAAAAGTATTCTTTTTTTATCCCTGACAATCAGGGCTGATATTGTGACCAATTTCCTAAATCAATTTGATTCAATTCACATGGTTCTAATACCATTAACCAAAATTCAATTAGAGTCAATCTGCTTCTAATTAATTACTGTATTACAAAATAGTTGTCAGAAAGAGAAACTACTAAAATATTAAAATACTCATTTATGTGTTTGTGCTACAAATTTTGAACCAACAGCTTGCCCAGGCAAAATTGTAACGTGACACAAATCTTTAAATTAGATGACAATATAATTTCAGTAACTCTTTCATACCGGTGCCCAGAGTTATGAAGGTGGAGCGGCCGTATTTTTGCACCCAATGGTCTCATGGCTGTTGGTGCTCCATAAAACTGGTTAATCTTCTTTAATGGTCTTTCTTAATCTTTTCTTAATGGTCTTTGAACCATCTCCCAGTACCTTCCTGTGAACCAACAAAAGGATCTTTGTCACTGATGAACATAAATAACTCTCCACCTTGGAACACGTCAACACTGTTGTGTTGTTCTCAGCAGTTCCACATTTAACAATAACACGCTGCAGACTGTTTATACATAAGCTGTGTCAAAGGTTCAACTGTAAACAGTTATTCATAGACAAAGATAAGGTGGAGCAGAGCTGCTGACAATGAGCAATGAAACTCTTTACACAGAATATGAAATTTTATATCCACATCACAAAATGTCAGCACTGATGCTTATAAACTAGGACGATGGCACAATATTTCTGGTTAAATACACTCTTGCTACGCATGCGCAAACTATCGAGAGGAAATTACGTAATTTTAAAGGTCCCGTAGTGTAGATTATCAGTAATGGAGAAATGATTTGTAGATGTGTGCGAAAAGAAATAAAATAGATAATTGACGACATTAAAGCAAAAATGTTGTGGTATCAGTACAGTCAAGTCAGAAAAAATGACATTGTACCCGAACAAAAAGCAGACTGTACAATTGAACAAATGAAATTACGTGTAATAACAGAAAATCATCTTCAAACTTTAATTCTTAGCCTTCGGCTTTTTAAGCATTTGTCTTTTCCAGACGAGCCATCGGCTGTGCATTGAGTGTCCACAGAGACGAAAACGCTGGACTAAACACGCTAGCAGGTTAAAAAAAAGTTTATCGAGAAAAAAACTAATGCACTGGTAACCATAAAATGGCTGAACATCACATAATACTGTTTGTGTCAAGTTATCTTTACCCTTGTAACATCCACACACGCTCGACGAGACCAAATGTTTGTTTGAAAAACGACAGCGCCCATTTCCGGTATAATTTAAAAGCTCTTGCTAAGCATCCGCGGGAGAGGAAATTACGTAAATGTAATTTTCAATGTGAAATAATTTGTAGAGCTGTGTGTACAAATTAATTAAAATTACAACAAAACAAAAATAAATAGAGAGCACAAGATTGTACCCGTTTCTTGATAACATTTTAGATTTCCAATCAAATGCTTCCTGATAAAATGATGATGATCAGAAATAATGATGATCAGAAATATTTGTATTTTGTATTAAAAATATTTCTGTCTATCTACCTATCTATCTTTCTGTCTGTCTGTCTGTCTGTCTGTCTGTCTGTCTGTCTGTCTGTCTGTCTGTCTGTCTGTCTGTCTGTCTGTCTGTCTGTCTGTCTATCTATCTATCTATCTATCTATCTATCTATCTATCTATCTATCTATCTAATCTATCTAATCTATCTAATCCAGCCAACTGCCCAACATTGTAGTCCAGTCATCATCTCGTGTGAATATTCAGGGATTTGGGGCAAAACGTTGGGGTAGGATTTGGGCCTTGATCATGTGACAACTGCAGACGTAGAATACATTGTTAAACAAACCCTGCAGAATCATAGCAAACATAGCAAATAGTCGTTGGAGTAAACAGTCTTCAGACACAGAGTAGTACACACACAAAAGCAGTGTTGTCAACAAAGTTTCTGCCACGTGTCATAGTAACACTGAAGACAGTGCTGGTGGTGATGTAGGTGGAGCTGACAGCTTCCCAGCCATTGAAGATGACATACCAAGTTTCACCAAGTGTCAGCTCTGGTTGTTGTCAGGACGCCCTCTCACTGAAACCACATTATGTAAAACAGCCTCATTAAAAAGCAAATACATTTAAAAACGTTTTGGGGTGAGAGACAGGGATACTTAACTCACCGTAGATGGTGCGCTGTTCGACGACACCGTGTCTGGGTACCTCGAAAAAAGAAGGTGTTTATTGTTGTTCAGAGTTGTTATCATCCCCAGCAGCACATTATATTAAACCCCTGTCATATGGGGATATTTTGTTAGACGCCGTATTTGGGGAAAACATTAGTGAAGTGGTGTTGCGTTGGTGTTGAGTGGAAATGTGGAAACTGTCAGAAATAATTTCTGGTGGACATGAAAAGATGTGTTAAAAATGAGCCTTGTTTGTGTCGTAGCGCTGCGGCGTTACCTGGACAATAAAACGATTTTGGTAGCAGAAAGTTGGAGAATTTGGAGACAGGGTTTATGTAATGTGAGAAGATGTGTGATGGGCCGCTGTTGTCACTTCTGATGCAGCATGATGCCCTGAGGAGTACATTTTCTCTGTGTAAATACTCAGTGGATGACATACACAAAGTCGGCAGGGTAAATTAGGAGGAATAATTCTTCAAGATGGCAATGCAGGAGGAAATGGGATTTAAAAGTACTTCTGCCTAAAGATCCTGGCCGTACAGGAAGACTTGTAGTTAAGGTGACTGAAGGGAGTCTTATTTCTGGCAGCGGAGTCACATTAGTGACATTTATCACTGAGGGGGGAGATGGTATAATTAGCTTGTCAGACGACTTTAGGCCGAGCTGCCGCTCTGTGGAGAGGAATGGAGCGCAGACCCAGGGAGCTGACAGGCAGTCGATAACGTGGCAATTAGTGTCATAAATAATTCTAAAGCCAATTATATTAAAATGGACTTCACACACTAAAACAACACTTTATTTCCTATGGCTTTATGATGTGCATGGCATCAAACACCAGGGGCAGATTTCCCTCTCTATTTCTACATATGGCCAACATATGGCTAAGTCATAACGTGAAGCATAAAAATCAGAAGCGCTGTGTCGGAGATTTATTTGTTGATTTAGTTTTCTTTTGACTCATGAACGTCCTCCTTATTGCTGAAGCATCACCCTCAGTAAAAAGCAAATACAAAGTGTAAAACCACTTTTAATCAAAATTATATTGCCTCCATGTTTCTGGCTGTATAAAACGGCTACAGCTCGTAAAAAATGTGAGTAATATAATGGCAGTAGTGGTTAAATATATCAAACGCTCCTTGTGGCCTTGGGAGGGTCAAGCCCAGTATGATATATAGAGAAGCCTGTGATGGCTGAAGGTCGTGTCAGCTTCCCCTGCATAATGTATGAATCCTGTAACTCCCTCTGACTCCAATCTTCTGAACCTGAACCTTGGGATGAAAATTTTACTAAGTAAATCAGGAAGCATGCCGGCATTTCTATTAACCTCCAGTGTGGAGCTGGCAGAAACGTGAATCACGGTAAATAATATCTTGCTAACTGTAAATCATGTTTACAACTTGTGCCAAGAAGTGACATCATGGGATGGTGCCATCTGTTTGCCGTTTGTTACCTCAGATTTCATTGCACAAGGAGGAAGAAAAGAAACAAAAATCACTTTGTGTTACGTTGTGTTGTAGAGAGAAAAAGACAAATACGGTGTACTGGTTTTTCATTCACTCATCTACACAAACACACACACGCATGTGTGTGTATGTTTGGATATGTACATACATATACACATATATGTAAAAATGTATTTATACATATATATGTAAATATGTACAGAATATATATATGCATATGTGCATTTACTTATGTATATGTACATCATACATATATACACACAAATATATGTCATATCATATATATACATATATGATGTACATCTTTACAAATATATCTATATCAATATATACACATATACAGTATATAGATATACACAGTGCATATATCTAGGATATAGCTCTTTGATGAGCATCATTTCTCACTTTAAACATGACAACAGCCAGGAGCTTCGATTTAAGTATTCGTGGAGTAAAACCAAAGGAAAAGAATATGTTGACCTTTACGAGGGAACACAAAGGGTCAAGTGCAGCAATTGTGCCTCAGAGGCAGTTTGCCTGCCAGTGCTGGTGGATCTATATATTTACTCCATAAATGAAATCTTTATTCCACGTTATCTGTTTCCTTATTACAAACATACATTTTCTCCAAGTGACACGTAAAGATGTAATTTAAACAAATATCCAGGTGGCAGCGCCGCAAGTTTCCATAGCTTCTAACCCCACCCAGCGTGTAAGACTGTGAGCTCCTGCCCTCTTTCATTTCTATATCAAAGGGTAAACTAATGCAAAATGTATATGGCCCTTGGCACGAAAGATGGTGTTGTGGCTCAGTACAGGAAGATCGCTGTGCTAAAAGCTCAAAACATCTGTGTAAACACATGGCCTTCTTCCAACCATGTAGACAATGTTCTCATAGCCTTAAGATAGATGTCCAAGGCAATATCCCCTACCCTGGGGGCACACTGGTATGGCTTTGAACATCTGAGAAACCTTCAGCTTCAAGCAGTATGTCCTTTCAATATTCAGACCTACTGTAGGAAAGAATTCAACATATGGCTCTAATTCAACTGAGCTTATTTTTGTAGGCGCCGATTATGAATGGAAGTATGCCGATTGTGAATCACGAAGGTTTTAATGTATAATAGACGTTGAGAAGGAAGGACGGATGGAACAAAAGGTGAAGCTTTTGTCTTTGTTGTTGCTCTTTAATTCTGTTAATAGCCCAAGGTAAAGATTTATCTGCTCTTGTCAATTTACCTTAGACTCAAAATAAAGCACCAAGGTCACTTTTTCCCTGTGTGGCCCACAGGATTAAATTGTCATGTCCCTCTAATAGGCAGCACAGGGAATCATTAGTCCAGCTCAGCTGCCTGACTGATAGGCATTTCAGTCCAATCATGGGAGTGTGCCGCCACGGGCCAGCCAGTATTGACACTGTGTCAAGTCTGAGAGGGGACGCCTTAATCAGCCAGGACACACTCAACATTGATTTGACAAGCTGCCGTAATGACCCCCCCTTGTTTTGGTAAAGGATCATTGTTTATCCAGGCCGCCATTGATGCACTGGGAGTGCCGCATTGTCACGGAAACTACGTCCACGATTCTGACCGGTATTACTGTACATAATTGTGCTAATATTGACTGATTACATCGGTTGGTCAATCATATCTTTGATCAACTTCAATCTCCAGTGTCCTCCAGTCTTTTTTATAGAGACCAAATGTCCCTCTGTCTGTAGCCATGTTTGTAGTTCAGGACATGGATTCTTTTCAATTAAAAAATATGTAGAATGACATAAACGCATGTCTCCAGGAAACATTTAGATGTTAGCAAAGAAATTACAGAACGGAAATTTTCAAACCTGTGCTAAAATTATCTCTCTGTCCTTTAAAACCATTGTTATAATCTTCCTGTTTTTTTCTTGGCACGGCGGCTCCACGTGTTTGTTTATTAAGAAGAGGTGACACCACAGCTGGCAGGAGGATCAGGAAAATCAGCAGCCTGTCTGCGAGGTGTTAGACCATAAATATTATTGGCAGGCTGACAGTCTCCCACAGAGCCGCGGCGTGTAAAATCGTTAACAAGCAACATGATGGGCTCTCTCCATCCCCAAGGTGAGAAGGTGGAGAGTGTTTTTATCAGCCCCTGTCTCCAGGGTGCAGCGAGGTGTCTAGTGTCACATGATCAGTCCGTCATCATCGTAGATCAAGACATCAAGCGTCTCTTTGATAGACAAATGTGTCAAACTCAGCCCACAGCTGCCTCGTTTGTGTATTCAGTGCTTGCTCGGAGAACAGAATGTGAGAAAATTAAAAAGCAGGCGGCCCGCAGAACACGATACGATACGTCGGCCTTTAATTTGTGAAAATACAAAAATGAAATCATGTACAATTTATGTACAAGCCTATTTGTACAAGACAATGATCTGTATTTATTATTGATATTGTGTCACGGTCAGTAATAGCATCATCAGTAAATACACGAGTGAATGTACTTTAAAAAAAAAATCACAGAATGATTTAAACTAGACAAACAGTTCTCTTAAGCCCACAGGAACTGAGAGTCGGCAAAATTAAAACTCCACAAAAAACTCCACAATAGGCCCCACAGATTATTTCTTTTAAGCAGACAAAATAGTCATATTTAAATTGGAATTGAATAAGAGTGATTGAGACATTGTTTTTAAGACTTAAAAATCTCGAAAATATTTTTTTCTTCAGGGAAAGATTTTCAAAGGACAGTTTGTAGGAGAGTCTTTTTTTTTTGTCACAGCAAAAGTCAAAATGCATTTAAATCCAACTTAACTTAAAAAGCAGCCCCTTCTCGCAGCAGTGGGTCTTGTTGTTTCCTCCGATGGCTTCAGCACTGCCTGGCACATCAATGACACTGTGGGAGGTGACGGATGAAAAGATGGCTGTGATGTTCTCTGGTGACAGAAGAAGTTTTTTGTTGTTCTCTTGTTTTGTGTGCGTGTGTGAGAGTAAGTGACAAGGCAACTAAAATACCTGTGTTTACAAAGTCAAATGAGACAACTGCTAGTCATTCTCACGTGCTAAAACAAACGAATTGTCCTTCCGTCTGTGTCTCTCTCATAGATGTGTCAGAAGACGATGGACTTTTATAAGAGAAACAGTCGATCGTAATAACAAAAAAATGTATATAGCCGTTAGAAAAATATTACGATAGAGCTGTTTTTTAGGCAATTAAAAAAAAAACCACGAACATGTGTGAATATGGCGTTAAGATTGGTCATGGAGCACATACAGTACATCCAACTGACGGCCTCCAAGACAATCCTGTGTCAGGCAGTGCTTACAGCCAAGGGAGGAATAAAGGTGCCCACCTTTGCGATATGTGGCTTTGACGTTCATCTCACTGACACACTGTGGAATATGGCGTAGCTTATCGTGGTGATGTTTGGCTATGCTGTTGATAGTGTCTCGATACGAGTGGGACCGTAGTCCCGTAGATGTGATGTGACAAAACAGCTCTATCATATTGTACTTGGCTATCGAGAAAACGAGACCTGTGGAACTGCTGAAGTTGAACTCGAGTTTTGGACGTTGCAACCCAATGGCGACGAAAAAGAGCCAGAATTCTGTGAAAGGCAAAGATAAGACAGAATGATATATATATATTTATATATGTATACTGTATTAGCCATGTGACAGAAATCACAAGTTCTTAAAAAACTTTGGGGCCAAGTGCCACGGACACATGGACACTGGCTATGGAGACTGTCATAAATGGTGTGAATTAGAGCGGGTCGGTGATGATGGCGTTGCAGCAGGACGTGGAATACTCACTCAGACATACTGTACAGATTGGTTGTGTGACACTGGGTAAATGCAGTAGTAGCAGTAGGGGGCTAAAAAAGGCAACATTTACTGCAAAAACATTTGAGCTAACAACAGCTGTAGCAGTCGGAGCCACGTTTACATTGTTTGGCTTCCTTGAGTGTCCGTAGTCTCCCAGACCAGAACAGAATAGAACAGAAAGCCATAGAATGTGGCCACAAGAAGTGGCCTAATGTCTGAGTATTGTTATTGGTAGAAGTTGTGATTATTGTCTGTATTGTATCTTCAGTCCTAATGAAGGTGGATAAGGAAATAAGGGAAATTGCGTCTTGTGTCGTCTGATGGTTTATGTTGGCAGATGAGAAGTCTGCAGCAGTCTGCAGACTTGTACCACACAGTTGTCAACAAGGGTCCCAGAGTTTAGCACTCGTCCTCTGCTTCTCACAACATTGGAACCGAACTGCTCGTTGATTTAGTGTGACTGACTTGGCTGATGGTAAGGGAACTGTGTGGTCCTCGGCTGGCCTGTAAACTCATCTGTAAACCATGTCTTTTCTGAAAAAGTAAGAAGAAAAAGAAATATATACAATGAGGACAGAATCGGATAAAATCAGAATCAGATTTATGCACCGTGGTGGACGTCACTGTGGACTCTGACCAGGGACACACAGGCGCAGGACGACACTGTACCGTGCACAACACAAGACCTTTAAAAGCAGCACCTACTTTTGCTTGTCTCGCGACTCCCTGCTTTTTGTGCGGTTGCTGCGGTTGGCGGCTGGGATAGAGTGGACGGAGGAGCTCTTTTTACTGGAGGAGTACGACGAATGGGAAGAGTGGGAAAGGTTCGTTCGAGACTGCCCGGCGTTGTGGTCAAACTGCATCAGGCAGAATATCAGGTCTGAGGGCACCATCTCAAACGCGTACGGTGGATTAGTGATGACGTACCTACAGGAGAAAGAAAAGAAGCAGCATGCAGCTTTTATATATTCTGTTGCATTGTGGGATATCTAAACTCCACCAACTCCTTTATTTATCATTTGGACTTTTTTTTCACAAGTTTCACTCACCGTTTGGTACACTGGCTCTGCAAGTTCAAATGTGCGTCTCGTAGCCGATATATGCCAAAGCACAGCATGTTGTATGTTTTCAGGGCTTTACAGAACAGGTCTCCGTAGCAACCGCCCTCCTGTACACAGTGTTGATCACATTTAGTGCTTCATTTCATCCAAATATATGACAAAACAATTACTTTGACTACTGTTTATGGTGACTACTGCACACAACACACATATATTTGAATTCTTCACATTTATTTGCAGTCAAGTTTCTGAATAAAACCCGGCGACTTGACTCACTCACCCCCAGGTCGGCAAAGGGCCCGTCGTACAGGGCCAGCTGAGCCACGCGACACCTGTCCCTGTTCGCCAGGGTCTGCGGTGTGCTGTAACCGCCTCGCAGAGCGTTCTCTTCCGCCAACAGCCCCTCCAGCTCCGGCGTCGCTCCGCCCGTTACCAGTGTCCGGATCAAGGTGAGGATATTATCGTTGAAGTATGTCTGATGGGACACAGGTAGAAAGGATGACGAGTGTTAGAGCAAAACTCACCACTGGACCTTTTCAAAGTGCTGCCTATTCCAAATGGTGCTATCTGTCATGTCACACTGTTCTGTACAGCCAGCCGAAAAGACAGAACAACCCAATTACCGCAGGTTACTTTCATTGCCGTCAAGTCCACCTGAACACCTTTCTGCTGTTTCGGCGTGTCTTACAGCTACATAACAGATTCCAAAGATCAACTCAAAGCCAAAGGCGTTACATCGTCTCTTTATCCAAACCTGACGTTACTTTGTTAATTTCAAGAAGGGCAAATGTCTGCCCTTCTCTCTGCACCGCGGCCACTTGTCTCCCCCACTGCTTGTACAGCACAGTGACATCTCCCCTCAGCTGCTGACAGCACTATTGACTAAGATGATGGATGAGCGCTGTCCATTAGGTGGCATTACCTACGTCTGCGCTGAAGCACACTCGAAGCTAGCTTTGTTCTGACCTCAGTCAAAGTGAAAGGCAGACAAATGAAGCCATCGTGTCTGAAACAAGACCCGGTCTTGTCATCTATTGTTTTAATGGCTGCGACAAAGCACTCTTTCACACTGCTGACAGATATGGCCACTGAACAAAGCCTCTGTCTCAGTCTTTCTGTATGTAGTTTGGGACAAATATAGTAGTACAGACTTTCTATTACTTTTATTAACACAAAATAAAGACTCCCCATATAAATTTAATCAAAAATGTGAATTTCCTTCAAGTATTCTCATCATCGACTGCTTGCGACAGTTACTGTTGAGGTCAAACTAAAATAAATAAATAACTTGAAATTATTGATCCCATATTTGGGAAATTCTTGTGCTTCTGGGAATCAGACCCAGGACTCTATAGTCTTTGATTCCGAGACAGGCGTGCTAACTGCTACACTATAGAATTGACCAATAATTTAGTGTTTCCCTGATTTAAGTTTGACAAATATTCTCATTCCAGACAAAAATAACACTGCAATTTCACAAGTAAATTTCACCAAGTTCATAATAACTGTGGTCAAATCCCTCGGTCCAACAGTATTTCAAACATATGTCAATACATAGTTACTGTAAAACTGACTCTCACTTACAGCACTCATCAAGGAGTCCAGCACGCTCACTGCAAAGGCTGTTCCACAGGCAAACGGCTGGGTGAGGTACAGTTCTGTGTCGGGGTCGTCGTCGTCATCTTGGTCCAGGAACTGAACGTTTGAGTCGTTCACTGAAGACGCAAACGTACGCTGTGTTAGTTCATGTTCTCATTTCAGCTGATGGTTGAGAACCAAAGTTTGTGATTTGGGAAAAAAAGGATGATTTGTAGCTTGAGGTGAAAGAGAGAACGTAAAAGTACAGCGGTTGTGCTCAACAGTTGGTAGCTGCAGATATGGACTGTATTAGTGAGCCCAGTGTCTCTATTTGAAATTTGGACAAGGCCGCATTTCCTTTAACTGAATCCAAATCGTGCCCGCTACATTCCATATCCAGAAGTTTCATGCACAATCGTGACCCCATGCATATTGTCAAAGCCCCCAGCCGTCATTCAAAGTCCACCAAAGGTCAGCGGAACTGATAAGCGATCGTTCGGATTGTAAATTCAAGACAGGACTTCCAATTACTTCAGCCCTCGTGTCAAAACAAATGAAAGCATCTCGTTGCCCCAGAACCTCCTTTGAAGAGGTGTCTGTGCGCAAAAGAACGCATGCAGTAGCTGGAAGAAAGTAATGATGTAAAATTTAGTCCGAGAGCAGCTCTTTCTGCGAGGACAGAAACAAACGTCAGTCATTTCGACAAGGGCCGGGATGAAAGGAGGCCCAGTGAATGTGATCCGACAGAAGATGCTACGAAAACTGCCACGAGGACTTCTGAGGGATCAAAGGCCTTGTAATTCTTAGAAAAATAAAAGGGAACAATTTTGCTTTGAGATAAGGGGCCAAAACAAGACGGGCAATTTCAACCAGAACTGAGGGTAAAATGTGCTCAAAGTGATGCTGTGGGAATGGACTCAGCCTCTTGTGCAGCGAGAGAAATCAAAAGAAAGCTGATATGGAGGCAGCAGTTACAACACTGCAGTACAGGACAGAGTGGAGCACTTCTTACCAAGCTCGGTTATCATTTGTATGCTGGTCCCACTGCTTTTATCCTGACTGAATGAAATCACAGGCACTTTTTTGCCCGCCTTCGCTAATGGCGCTAGACAAAATGTTGAGGAAAAACAGTTACTGGAGCATGTCAACAAGGGACCAAGAGAGGAAGGAAAAAAAAAAGAAAACACAAAACCTCTACGTGTAGTTAATCAAATGTTGACAACCTATAATTGCAGAAATTGCATTTTCAGATCTGTTTACAGCTACTTAGCTGAAATCGACATGGCACAGTAAAGCAAGCACATCAATCATGTGACACGGGGAAACGGCGGCCGGCGTACCGAGCTCTGTTATGATGGGGATGTTTGCTCCTGTCGTCACCGAGGTCTGCCTCACTAAGCCGTGGACAGGGCTGTTTTCTGGAGAGGATCTGTCCATTCCTGGTGGTGTGAAGCCTGAATGGGCGGGCACACGCACACATACACACAGAAAACAAAGTACATCTGTTATTGCAATATTCAGTACTTCATCACCGGCTGCAAACAAGCACATCAGCAATGTGGCAATTTCTTTCCCAACCGCTGCTCGGGCATTAAGTTGCTGAGTGCGATGTTGCCGCCCCACTGATGAGACCCAATATCAGCGTATATATTATACATGTGACATACCGCTCATTTTGTTTCCCTTGACCGTGTGTGCCAGGACATGAAAACCTTTTTACACACGGCACAAAGACAAGCGTGTACGGTAAGGAGCCATGAAATAGAAAATAACTGACGCAAGATTGAATTCGGATCGACCTGACAGTCCTTGCTTTCCTCAGACTGACAAGTAAGCACATTAAATCAATGATGCTGTATGTATAATACATAGGCCGTGTTTTGACATCCATCACTAACTGCTGACTAAGGCAAACGCGAGGTCATACATGTATTAGAGGAATAATGAAATTGGCAGGGATCGCCACCCCCTCGCTCTCCCCTCTCCGCAGGTCAAAAGGTTTCTAAAAGCATTTGTCTCACAGCCGCAGACAGAGCAGTATTAAAGGCCCCGTGAACTCATTGTTTCTGCAGCTTATGTACAAGCTGTAATGTACGATTCTCATTTCTACAGCAGTTGGTACATTTTCTAAATGTGCAATATAAACTGCAATCCTCAATCTGATAATCTCACAACGGCGGCAGTCAGTTTGTTTTTTCTCTAAACCTACTGTAATTCAATTCAGTTCTTATAAACGTTTCTAGAAATTCATACCAACACACTTCTGTGGACTGTTGTGGATTGATAACAGTAATATGCTTTATTATATTTTCCTGAAAAAGTCTTCAAAAATAAATTGTTCTCAAAAAATTAATACAAATGCACTGATTTGCTTTTTATATGGTTAAAATTTAGGAAAAAAATAATAGGAATTGTCATTTAAGTTTGTCAAATGCACTGACGTCTGGTCGGTGTGACAGCCCCTACTGAAGGGTAGTCTCGGTGCCAGTGCCCTGTCCCTCACAGGCAGTGCAGTGAACTATGATAGGGCGCTGCCTACCTTGGGAGTTGGCCTGCAAGACCCCAATGCTGTCGTCAAACTGCATGGATTTGATGTTGAGTGACGCCAAGATGCATTCCTTGTCCTGCAGTGATGCATCGTCAATATTGTTCTGATTGGCTGACAGGATGACGCACATGTCACAGAGGTTGATGTTGACAGCCCTTAGATCTGCCCGACTCAGCGGTGTGCCCTTTGAGAGAAAATAACAAGTTTTACTTTCTAAATGACGACACCAAAAATGTAGAAGATAAATGACGAGGGCAACTGCTACCACCCTCATTTTAATGGAAGGCCAAAAATGGAGAAAAGTCAAGTGCAGTAGTTTTTATACAGTATTTATGATTGTTGTGAAGTTATTTTTACATTTTATCTTAGTTAGTAAAATAACCTTAGAACTTTGGTCTGAACTGTCTTTTTTTTAATGTTTCAAATCCACAGATTTCTCCTCACTTACTGGCAGAATAGAAACTTTTGGAAAGTTGTGAAGAGTCTCCCACTCTCTCTTGAAATACTCAAGTGAGCCCACGAACACAATGTGCTTCAGCTCGTGGTAATGAAAGTTGCTGGCCCTCAGGGGCATCACGAAATTCCGGAGACCGATCAGTGCTGATTTCACATCTCCGAATATGCACACGACCACATGACCGCTCAGGACGGTCATAGCTGCCTCGCTGCGTGTCTGTGGGACAGAAAGAGCAGGTAAAAAAATTAAAACAAAATAGTTAAAATAAGCATCAACTGCTGTTTTCTCCACTTTGCTCTTGTGAGCACACCCGTCGAAATACATTATGCGTCATGTAAATGCACCAAACGTCAAGTGAATGATGGCGTCGATACAAGAAACGCTTAATAAAACAGGTTCTCCGTATACAAATGACAAGTCAAACACCTCATTAAAGTGTTAAAGTGCCCTGTCAACCACTGACGGTGCTCTGCGACATGTCACATCTGTCACAGGGCAGACGAGTGTCAGGGAAAAATGACGTGTAGTATGCAAAGGGGCAGAACGCACCAAGATGACCTTCTCGATGTCTTTGGACGGGCTCCAATGAAACATCCCCGTCGAGTCATATTTCTTCACATTCTCGTCCATGCTCTCAATCTGCTCGTTCCCCGGGACAAGGAGTGGGTCGTGTCTAATCAATAAAGAGAAGAGAAGGACAAAGAAATGAGATCACTAGACACTCCAGCTGTGAATTCATGTCAAAGGGTTCTTGGGATATAGCTGTGGAGTCGCT
This sequence comes from Cynoglossus semilaevis, assembly GCF_000523025.1. Lineage (NCBI taxonomy): Eukaryota > Metazoa > Chordata > Actinopteri > Pleuronectiformes > Cynoglossidae > Cynoglossus > Cynoglossus semilaevis. The sequence continues at coordinate 8,591,831 of NC_024314.1, forward strand.
GTATAAAATAAAAAACCTTTTTTCTAATTGTCAAAAAGTATTTTCAATACACTATTTAATTTCAAGGCTGTGCTCATTCCTGTCAAAGGCCATCTGCAGAAATGCCAACAACGCTGCCATGTCATCAAGCAGAGTGACATCAGCAGCATCGTCCAAGCGGAAGAGAGTGGCAACAACACACCGCCCTGACTGGCATGAGCACGGAGACGCAATTACGCCCCCTTACTGCACACAGCTTTTGACTTGGCGTGCTGCGTAGTATAAAAGCTTTAACAGACCAGACTTTAAATATTTCAGCAATTTGCCCAATCATATTTGCTTTCCAAAGTGAAGCGTATGAATTTTTCATCAGAGCATCAGAACCACACAAACTAATTTCCCTCAGCAGAGGACAAACGCTGACCACTGAAGTGGTCTCCACACACGTCACCTGCGGTTGTACCACGCTACGTCAGGTCAAGACCATGTTTACATGCGTATCTGTTTTTGAACGACATTCTAGAAGGAAAAATAGCATGTTGATGATTAAATATATCTTGAAATAGAAAACAAGCAGTAGTTAGTACATAACTTGAGCTGCCATATAAAGACACGGTCACATACAACCATTAGCACGTCAATGTCACACTAGATAATGCAATATTTACTCACTGTTTACAACATGCTAATTTAGAGCATTGTTATTAGTGATGTTAAGTATTATCTTATTTTGTAAAACCAATAACACGACTGCAAACTACCAAACTGCAAAAATGTTTTTCCACATGAAAATGTTGTTCATGTTGACATTATGAGACGCTCTGTATGATGAAGAGGTTTCAGTGACCATCATGATGGGTTTAATACAAATTATCGACTTATTCAGCTACAAACCGAGCAAAGAAATTCACCGGATAATCGTTTAAAAAAATTCATCATCTTAAAAAAACATAACGTATTTGGTGTAAAAAACATAAAAACCATCACATAGTTACGGTGTTAGGTTAAAACTGAGTGGGGATTTCATGAAGGAATGGTTTAATGTGACAAACACACAGACCAAATGTGAAAAATAGCAAGTGTGTCAATAACCAGACGCCTCAGAGGTATCTTCAGAGTGGCGTGCTGCCCCGACACAGTCCTAACGTTGCTCTAAATCAACTTTGTCAGATTGAGATCACGGCTGAAGATGGTATCTCCACAAAACACAGACGGCAACCTTCTGTCTTTGTCTCGAACCCTTTTAAATACTTCAGGTCCTCTCCTCATAAGACAAGCACTGTCTTTAATCCATCTGAGTGCTTCCAGAGAACGCTTCCTCAAGTAACACGTTACGTATGCATCAAAGTGTCCACTGGAAACCGTCAACCCTCGGGCCTCGAGACGGTGAAATTCAAAAAAGCCAGCCTTTGGGCTCACATACCCTCGGGCAAAACTTGAATGTACTTTTAGCGAAAGAAGAAAAGACATAGAGTAAAATGTTTTTAGACCTTAAAGACAAAGGAAACTGTCACTGTGACTTAGTGAGTTATTTTGACTATACATTTTCTGGTTGTAGGTACAGTACGTGGAGGTGGAGATTTTGTACTTGTACCATAAGACGTAAGATCGTCATCGGCAAAAATCCAATCAAACCTGCCACAACTGGTAATCTACACTCTTTAGCTAACTAAATTAGCTATCTATAACTATATATCTAAAAAGCAAGCCTGTATATACGTATATATATATATATATATACACACTATATTACCAAAAGTATTCGCTATATATATATATATATATATACATATAAAGACATAAAATGTATGGACACACACACTGACACACACACTGTCAGTGTGTATACATTTTATTTTCTGTTTTTTCAGCCACGACTTAAATCTAAAACGGGCGTTCGTCTTCGACTGAAAGCATTTACTGGTTTAACACCTCAGCTAAATATTTCATCAGAAGTCAAATGTTCCTCCACACAGTCAGCAGAGCTGCTGTCACTTCACTTTGTCCTTGTAGAGATGACTGGTGAGGCAGAGCTCTGCCAGGATAGCTATCGCTCACTGTCAGCCTTGACGGCTTGTCACTATCCCGCACTGCCAATTGCTTCGGCGGCGCTGCGGCAGACATGACGTGTATGTCACAGTGCAGTCCGATGTGACCAAACGTGTTGTGACATCCCACAATTAGATGTGTCTTAGGACCCATGGAGGAGCCGGTGGAAGTGGTGTTAATATCACTCCGGTCGCCTTTGCTCACACAGTGAGTGTAAACATAATAACTGTAATAATAATATTTCTTTAGCTAATTTTTAAATAGTTAATTTTTTAAACTCTCAAAGTCACTGCAACTTTATTCGAAAGTGAGGAGTGATATTCGAGACCATCAACTTCACCACTTATATTAACCTCACAGTGATTTTGGAATAAGTAAAAAATGCTACAAATGATTATGGTTGTACTTATTGAAAATCTTAAAAATTATAGCCATAAAATACATTTTAAAAATCCAAGAAGTACTTTACTCTACTACTTTGTTTGAAAGCACCTGAATGACCTAGTTGACGTAGAGGTCAAAGTTTGGGTTTAATTTAAGGAAAAGACATATATTGTACTACATGATTATATCATCTTCTAATCCCCGACCTTCTCAGTCATATCAAAGTCCCTGAGTTCAGGGTGACTTTACAGAAATGTGTCTTTAAATATGGCTAAAAGCAGACAGCTCTGACTCAGACAGAGTGAAATCCTCAGGCAGGTCATTTCAGTCCCTCAGGGCCCTGATGGCAGAGGTTCAATCCTTTTGTTAGCTCAGTGGGTTTGCTGATACACCTGGAAACAGAGAAGGATTTGTTCCATCACTCACAGCAACGGTTTCTCTACGAGTCATTTCTGGATGCTTTCAAATTTCCATTCTCATCGTTGGTTTTAGCTACGGAAGAAGAAAAGAGTGACGGACGTGTCCTCTGTGTCCTAGTGGTTTGTGAACACAACCAGAATGGTCATTCTCCTCTGAACGTGCTACTCCCATAAACCAGTTTCTCACAAGACACTACTGTGAGCGTTTAACTGAGTCGCTGTTTAAGAGCAACATAAACACAGTGAATGCACACGGGTCACATACTGAACTACAGTACTTTCCCCCCTCAGTATCTTAAGTGTTAAGCCGTGCTGGCTGCTATTTAGAACTCAGCCAAAGCAGGATGAAAGCTGATTTCTATGAAAAGCCATCCATCAGGAGTGCCTCATTCAGGGTCCTGCTCAAAAACCAGCTGGAGTCACATCATTCTGATAAATAGAATAGGATTTGGAGTGAGCCTAAGATGTCACAAGAACTCTGAAGAGATGGAGACAGACATCGGCTTCCACAAACAGGTTTATGCTTTAGTTTGAAAATGATTGTAAAGAGGGTTAGTATAAGAGTCTTCCCTTAAAAATGCCAATTGCATCAATAACACTACATTTGCAACTGTTGCTCAATTGATCCAAGACCCTGAAAGCCATTGCTTTGTTTTAAAAATGCCCTGATTCAGAGATATATCACAACTGCAACACACAAAGACAGGTATCTCATCCTGGGGCATGACGGTATCTTTTCAGAGAAATATGGCTGCCAATGAACAAGCATTTTAAATAAACTGCCTAGATGAGCATCGACACAATGATATGATATAACGTGAGCAGGAAAAGTTGGAAAATCCTTCACCTTATGAAAACTGACAAAGCCTCAATCCTCAAAAACCCACGGCCAATCTGTTGATCATTACTTATTTACAAAGGCCTTGAGGCCGCAGGTCCTGTAAAAACACATTTGATATAGTATACACCCAGATGTTTTTTTTCTGCGCTTGTTGCGATGAAGTATCCCTTAGGCAGTGAATGCCTCTCTTGCATGTAAGCAACAAACACACCGCAGTGCACGGAAGCACACATCCACCTGTACCGTTAGTGAATAAGCATGGCGAGGAGATGGATTGGATCGGAGGTTTGATGTTTAGCTGATGGCTATGGCAATGCAAGCACATGATTTTGATCCCCAGGAGTGAGGGAATCACCCGGAGCAATCGCCTTTGACATTACTTTGAACAAAATCAAACAAAGGAAAACACCCAGCAGGAAAAAAAAACAGAGGCTCTAAATCAAAAGAAGAGGCCAAAATGATTCATATAAATACTGTTTCTACCTAAATACTACCGCGTGCTGCCGATCGGCATTGTTTACGGTGGCGTTAAACAAAGCCGCACCTCCGAGCCATCTGCATGTTTCCGGCTACGTGTCAGGCGGTAGGGCTCTTTTGTGACTTGACACGTAATGATAGTGACTTCCACAATTATCATCCTTCTAATGGTCTCCTGTTGAGCAACCTCGCTATCTGCAGTCAAAATCAATGAGCGTGGGTTTAATTTTACAGGACAAGATAAAAGCAAGGTAGCATTTGAATTCACCTTTCATTGCAGTGATACATATCAACTGTGGCCTTACGCGCTGAAAGGAGCTCACGGGGATCTGACAATAGATGAATAGCCTGGGGCTATCTATCCTTTAGAGCCTCTCTGACTGTCATTAGTGCCAGGCCTGTTTAGGGCTGTAGTCTGCTGGTGTCACATAAAACCCTGTCGCACGTTTGCCACGGCGGCAGAGCAGAGAGGTTTTTTTTTAAGGCCATTTCCTTCATGTGAACAGTAGAGTGTGACTGATACATGCCGTTTAGGTCTCACATAAATATCTAGCAGCAAATAAATTTTACGTACAACATAAAAAATACATGTCGGCTGTGTATTTGTTGTTTTAATAAAAGGAAAAGGCATTTTAGAAAAGAGAAAAAAAAAAGGCTTCTCCATATTCCACAGACCGGTCGTTTTCCTATCAACAGGGGATCAGTGATTATGCACAGTGTGAAAGGTGTTGCTGATAGTGATGAGCCCACAGAGAGTTATCACCAGTGTCAGACTCTGCAGTTACCCTTGACTTTACACAGCATTTTTACTGTCTTTGAACTCATTGCTTTGCTTTTATGGCACATAACCATTTTGGCTCACGTTCTGGGTTCTCATCACCTTTTTAGCTGCAGCACCGGGCATTTTGCAAGAACGACGAAGCGCAGGACGCCACTTGCGTGCGAGTATTCCCAGTAATTAATGAGATACATTATATTGTACTCATAACTTGAAGTATATTTATATAATGTCCTTTTGAGCCAACAATCTATTTCCTCCTCACAGAGTTTATGTCCTGCTGACGTCTCTCCTACCTTTCCTGGCAGTTGTTCCAAACCCCAACATTACATGAATACATGTGACAAATACCTACAATACAAATACATGTGACAAATACCTGTTGATGGGTTTCCTTTACTGATAACAACAGTTATAATTAGGGATCTCCAATAATATAGGTCAGCCGATATTAGCATAGTTATGTAATATCTGTATCATTTTTTTCACCAATAATGCAATGTCTGTTTTTTGCCAAATGATGCCTGCCCGTTTTGGGGAAAAACAGCTGTATATGAAAATGAAAGTCACTAGATGGCAGCATTGCAGCTCATTTTATCAATCTATTTTAATATTCCGGTGACTGTATGCAGAATGCTGGTGCCAGGAACTCAAACAGTGGATTGTACAGAAAGACAAATAAATATTACCAGTCCCTTAAAAAGAACGTGTGTCCTCTAGGGGGGCAGAAAAATTGAGAAACACTGCTTTAACCCACCACTTTAATAAGCACCAGTGCCCCGCTATATCGGTATCGCTTGATAACGGAATTGGAAATAAGTGTTTGGACAATAACGGCATATCGGCAAAAAGTTAATATCGGACATCCCTAGTTATAAGACTTGTTGATGAGCCCCAGCGTGGCAATAGAAGGTCGACTTACTAGGTTTCCATGTCAGCATGATATCATACACAGAGCAGACGTGTCTGTCGGGATTTCCTACCGCATCAACTTGGGTGAGGAGTTTGGTGAAATCCTCATGCCTCCATTCCGTTGCTTCTTCTTGGGCGACAGTGCGGACTGATGGTCGCCTTCAACTGCAAGACAAGTCAACAGTGTGACACGGGCAGAGAAGCATGGAAGTACACACAAAACCCACACACCAGTTCAATCAAGACCAGCACAGCCCTGTTAGAGCTCAGTGAGTTAAAAGACATGGAAGGGTTAAAGAGAGAGTTAGATGACGGTGAGGTTGGGTGAACAAGATGCTGTGGGCGATACATTTTGACTTGTATGTAAAAAAAAAAACAAAAAAACAACAACAGCAGTGTTTCAGTGACAATGATGGGATGGATTATCTGCATGGCTGTGTGTGGAGATGGTTACATGCAAACCTCACCAACTGCCGTGCTAACGTCTGAGCTTTACTTGGCTAAAATCCACACAGTAACTTCTCTATTCGCCCACGCATATTGAACTCACTGTCCTTCAGCTATAATGTATTACCACTAAGTAGTCGACATCATAAATTGACTCATTTTGTGCCAGAGCTGAATAATTTCTGGACTTCTGCTCTGTCTTCATCTCAGGAGGAACGCCTTTGGCTCACATAATTAGGTTGGTTCTGGTGCCACAGTGATTTATGTACAGCTGAGATGCCCCTCGGTCATTGTCTTCACTGCCGCACAAAACTGCACCGAGATCTACACAGGAAGCGGAGTTCACGTCTTAGCCTGGAGTAAAGTCATCAGGCAAATATTTTCACAGGCTAATATCTGAGCACAGCAAGACCAAATCTGCTCTGTGGCCGTCCGTGGTAAAACAAAGACGGGCAGCAAGAAAAGTCTTTCCGCTAATCACATTTTAACAGACGTCTCTATTGGCAGGAACGGCTAGTTGCGTGTCGTGGAAACTGCATTTGTATGATCGTCAAGCTGTTAAGTGGTCCTGTTTTTGTTTTTTTTAATCTTTTTTGAAACAAGCGATTCAATTTAAAAACAAATGGATAGTCTCAGAGATCCTGCTGCTCCGCAGATGAACACTAGACTTGAAGCACTGCTAACACGCCTGAGAGTGACACCGTAATGAAAGATGTTGAAATAAGGGAAGGGGGCAGGACCAGGGGAGAGATGGGAGCTCCAGCACACTGGCCCTTCACATCTTGCTCGGCCTGTTCAATATTTAATGTTTCACAGCTGACAGCTGCACACACTGGGTCATTAGTAAGGAATGCTACACATGCAACCACTCCAGCCTGGCAAGCACATGCTTTGGTTGTGCTGTTGTCGAGCGCAGGCCTGCCAAACACATCGGGGGAGGAGGGGGGCGGTGCGGCCCTTACACTGCCTGTGACCAGCGACTGTGGCGGTTTTGCAGTGATTCTGGCCGTAGCCGTGTTTGACCGGAAGGCTGAGCGCCCGCTGCAGACACCGTGTCTCTTCTGCCTCCCTGGGTTTTCGGCCCACTTGGCCCAGGTCCCTGGAGCATATGATGCTCAACCTCGGGGCAGAGGCCTCAGTGATGGGCAGCAGGCTTCTCTTGCGGTTGTTGACCAATGGGATCGACGAAGAAGCTTCCCAACAGACCTGGTCTGAGTTGTAGTGGAGTTTAGCGGACTTGTATTGGTGTGTGGATGACTGAGTGAGGGTGTTTACTGCTAAATGAAGACGAGTCAAAATCAGCAGACGTACAATTCCAGTTAGTGGGTTATTTGCATTTTTAAAGGCTTATTACTGCCAAATCACAGAGTTCTGGTGGTATGTAGTTAACAACATTGTTATTTTTGGATTTATGTGCTATGGTTTTAGGGGCCATCTGATATTTCCCACTAAATTCCAATGTAATGCAAGTAAATTAAATTAAATTTGCAATGCTCCTCATGCTGTAAACTCATATCACGAGTAAATACAGCATTAAAATGATCCAGATGAGAAGCATGTGGGTTTGTTGACTATATTATTTCTCACCTGGTATTTAAACAAAACTAACAAATAAACCACAGGGCAGGAATTGATTTAAACTGATTTCAGTGAGACCTGAAAACATCTTACGACTTTCATCACAATTACATCACAATCACTGAGTTTGGGATGTAACTCTTTCCGGCATAAGAATGCTAATACCTAAATAATTAAAAGTCCTCATTTTTATTAAACACCACTTAACCACTTGCTACAGTCACCAATGAAGTGCTGGATTTGACATTTACTTTGTTATTTATAATAAACATGAATTAATAAATAGGCTTTCAGGTGTTCCGTTTGTTATGCCGTAAGGACAAGGAGGTGACAGTGGGAGTTAGCAGCCGATGCCTGCTGTAGCTCACGTCTGATGGGACGTGTAAAATGATTAGGTTTTTAAAAATACCAAGGTAACATCTTCACAGCTGCTTTGGCGAGGTTGGTGAAGATAAGTCTATAAATTTAACAGAAACAGGCAGAGGAACACAGCCCTCACGCTGAAGGAATACACTGGCTCGGAGCTAAAACTGGAGAATAGAGATGATTATTTCAACAGTCAGCTGTCGAGCAGATTATCCTTGCTGCTCCAGACCTTCACTGTATATCTGCCAAATGTCAAACCTGCACAGCAGTTCTGCAGGACAATATCACCATGAAATATTTGCTGCTTACTATAAATCGTAAACATGACTTGCCACATTTCTCTTATTTGATATTTTTTTCTTTAAATATTTATATAATAATTCTTTCTCATATATATGTTAAAAATATATATACTGTGTATTCTTTAAATATATATATATATATATCACACTGCAAACTTAAATATACTGGATATCTACATACTGTGTAGATATTCATGCTGTTTATAGTATACATACTATGTTTACATGTGTATGTATACTGTATACAGTATATACATATATATCACATACTGTTAATGTTTTGTTTGTATAAACATGCCTGTATGATCCAATTATTCTATACCTTTTTCACAGAACAGCACCATCACCATCTAGCGTTCAGCTGGTGCAACAGCAGTGCCGAGACGCAAACTGTCTCCTCATGCTTTACATTAGATGGATGGTGATGGAGCAGAGTGAGTGATGGAGGGCCAGCAGTGAAACACAGCAGATTAGAGACAGCTCACACAGTGACGGGGTGTGTATGTACAAGTGGAAGGGTTAGAAACAAATGGCACACGGGACGATGGCATTCAAAACTTACTTGACTTGATATATCCATTATAGCTATTTTTAGCTGAGGAGAATGTAGAAGACAGATGAAAGGTTACAGGGCGGTACAGACCGTAATCACCATAAATTATAAATCAAAGACTGAGGGATGGATCAAGCTTGGACAAAACACGTACACGACAATGGGGGGAAAAACTGTATCCTGACGAACGTGCTTATTGTTAACGTCTTTGCAGAATCTGTCAGTGCAATGGCTGTGCCCGTGACCTGCCAATCTAAAAAGTCACAGGTGTGTAATTTGAATCTAAAATATATGAAGTAAATGTTATTCACATCATACAGAAAGAATCTTCTTTAATATCCAGAGTGAAGATAGGATTGAAGATTAAATTCTGTCGCCTTTGATTTTCTACTCAAGAAATGAAAGATGGAATCAATCACTGACATAATATGGATGGTTACGTCCTTGAAAGTATTAAGATGTATACTGCATAACTGTATTAGCCCAGAATGCGCTCGTGTATTGACAAAGATAGATTTTCTTGTGGACGATATAGACTGGATCTCCATGTTTTTACAACACCAAACTAACTTCCCTTCTGTTTACTGACTAAATTCCAGAGGAAGTCAAAATCTTCAATGACCACCATGCATCCCATACTCTGACAGGAACAGTAGAGTGTCTTATATTCCTACAAAACGTAACACTTTACTAATTAATGTATCAAAATCCCACATACATCCTTTTAAAAAAGCACTGCAAATACTATGTACTTTAAGGTTGTTCTTGTATTCTATAAATATTAAAAAACAATTCTTGCCTTTTTTTTATTACAGCCACTTACTGCTCAAACCATTCTTTCTTTTCTCTCCTCTTTTACCTTTAAAATTTGAATTTTATTTGTTTATTCTGCTTTAAAAAAAAGCCTGCACAGATGCTGGAACTTTTTCTTTTGGAGCTTTTCCTCCCACACGTGCTCATTAGGACTGTAGTTCCGCCTCTTGCTCGTAATAAAGGTCATACATTGGGCTTACGGCAGGACAGTGACAACAATGTTTAAACAGGGACCTCGCTGGTCCTGGCATATGTCGCCTGCAATCGAGGGGCGCGAACAGAGTCACAGGACTAACAGGCTAACATCTGTCCCACGACCAGAGAGGGGGACAGGGGAGGGGGGACTTGGCTGCCTGGTGGTTACAAACTGTCAGCCCGGGTTTCATGACAACTAGTAGGACTCCAAAAATGAAAATGCAAACATAATTTCCATGTCATGCCATATAAGGCCTCGCTCGGTGCTCCTCCCGCACAGAGTCGACAGCAGCTCCAGAGATTTGCCGCAGCGTAGCTGGCCAGGCCACAGCACACAACCCCGGAAGGCACGAGGGAGAGCGGAAACACCCAGAAATGTTCGGCCCTTCACAAACATGATCCTCACTGACTAAAGCTGACAGTGTTTACAGCAAAAGAGTATTAACACTCCACAAATTCAGACACATTTTTTATGCCTTCTGCAATGAATCAGTGAAACATTACAGCCTCTGGCTTAAAAAGGCACTTGAATTAAAAAAAACCTCTACTGAATTCTGCACAGTTCATTCAGTTTCACAATGTTCTTTTCATCACACTCATATGTCAAAGGGCCTGAATATATAACCCTGAGCTTCACGTGTGGCCATGAGTAAGACATTACTTTACTCATAGGTTCTACGCTGTCATTTTGTCAAAAGCCCTTAAAACATATTAACCCTGTGATACTAAAAAAAAATTTATAATTTCACACTTATATCCACTCCTGTTCACCCAGCTCTCACGAAGGAACAATCACACAGCACCATTCTATGTACTGTAATTGTTATTTTTATTATTGATCTGAACGATCAGGTTACAGTCTTCAGTTAAAGGGTTAGCATTAGCACACAGCTGATAATAACAAATGTTTTAAGGAGCAGGATACGAGTAACCCCTTAAACCAGAGTGCTTTGAGAACATTAAGGGAGTTGCAGCTGGCAAATGCTGGAAACACCAGTCCCTGCAGAACTGTTGGTACCTATAACATGTAGTCAAAACACCACCAAAGATCAGAAAACGACAGCAAAAGCACAGAACATGAAGCATCAGCTGATTGAAAGCCATAAAAGTAGAGCAAGATCTTTTGTGACAGCGATGGTTCAGTTGCGACAGCCAGGCATCATAGAACAGCCCACGTTCCAAACGCTGACAACAAAGCGTCAACGGCAACAACTTACGGGCAGGTAATGCCTCTGAGCTATCATTAAGAGAGACAGCAGAGACCTGGATGTCCTGTAGACCCGGGTCCACGTCACAAGGAACATTTACTGGCATGCAAAGGCTGGGCCACTTAGAGCGGTCCGAATCGAAACAACATGCCAGTTCTATTTTCTTGTAGAAGGGAGTCTTGGCTACTGTCACATGGGTTCAGACAAGAGGAGAGGAAGAGCAGGTTAATGCACGGGGTCAGTCTGGAGGAGGGGAGGACAAAGACAAGACGGGGGCACGGGGGACGGCTGCTGGTGGGATGAACAAGATTAACTACGTCTGGACAGCGTGCAAATGTCAGATTGGGAACTTGATATTTATATTTTCCACATTTTGTCCATTATTCTGCTCAGGGTCATTTAAGGGACGAGTGTTGGAAATATCATAAGGTCCTTGTGTCATGTGAACATTTTAGGGGTGAAGGGCAGGTCATAATTTCTGTAACAGAAAATAATTATAAACGATCTACCATGTCACCTTCAATCCTGTTCTCCTGTTCTCTCGACATTATGTACCTTTGCTTTGTCCCACATCCTAATTGAAACCCTGCCAAGATGTTTTGATCATTTACCTCAACCCACTTGGAGTAAATTATTTTTATCCCCCTCTGATGTCGATTATAATACATTTTTAACCTGTTTATTATTAAACAATTTTTCTCCTTTTTTGTGGGATTTTTTCCACACAATACAGACTTATAAATAAACACTATAAATATTATAAATAAATATATTAAAACATTTCATGGGGAAGTGGGGACATCTACTGGTCATTTGAGGTGTTACTAGGCCCGAGTGAGTTCCTGTACTCGCTCAACTCATTTGGTTGTTTGTTTTTATTGTTCCACTGACTTGTGTGTGGTTCTTATATCAACAGGAACATGCACAAGACAACTGGGGAGCTCGGCAGCGTCATTCACTGAACATGCAGCATTCTCAGTGCATTCACACAGGGGCTTCAGTCGAACTGAAGGTGCGTTCTTTTAGAGGGAGATAAAGCAACGTTACTCACAATATATCACTATAGAGTGAAATTTTAAGAAACGTGTGTCAATTCCCACGCAGCAAGAAAAGAATGCATACATTTTATGGTTAATTTTGGGCTAGGTAAAGTAAGTTGGAGGCAAAGTGAGGTGACATGGAACAAAAAAGTCTGTGGAAGCCTGTTGACATGACAACATTAGCAATGGACTGTAATAGTAACAAACACAAATGCAGCACAGCAGACAAAAAGCATTTTACACTAGTCAATTTAAATAAATAACTAAAAAAAAAAAAAAAAAACACACATTCACCAAAATCCCAAATGTATCTTGAGTTTACAAAAAACATAAAAAATCCTAACACTGTCGAAGTATTTTGTAATCTGAGTGAACTTAATCTCAGTCAGTGTTTGGTCACATCTCAGATTAAATGTGGTTCAATGTTGCAGGACCAGGTGTGTCTGCACCTGCGCAGTGCTACGCTACTGCTTCACTTTAGTTGTTTATTAAAATCTGATGCAGCCATGTGTTCACGGGTTACTTACATTTCTTGCATGCGCATTTCTTTATTCTCTTAGGATCCGTTATGTCATCGTGGCAGGCCTTACAGTAAAATAATGCCCTGGGGAAAAGAAAATCCACAGAGAAACTTCAATTATTAAACAAACAAAATACTAATAAAATATCTGACCTTTTGCTTTGAAAATGTAAAACAAATTCTGCCCATAATATTAAAATAAAAAAACGCATTTTACATGTACATCATGAAAATGTAATGTAATTTTCATACACCTAATAAGCGTTTCTACTGACCTCTAGTGGTCATACAACGGAGTTGTTTTGTTGGCAAATTTAGTTTCTAAATCAAAATCTTTCATACCTTTTTGTTTTCATCTTCGTGCTTTATTACATTTTTAATTTTATTCTTCACTCTCCTCTGAAGCCTCATCTCCTAACAAATCACTGTTTGACATGCTGGCCTGTAAAGCAGCGTATATCACAAGAAAAACATGGTCTCCCTCCGCCCATTACCTCTTCACTTCTTTGGCGTCACTGGCAATGAAGAAGCCCAAGGTTCCTTCCTGCATCTTCACGTGGTTCCCAGGGTTTATCAGGGTGCTGTGGTGATTTACAGAGCAGAGATGTCACGGCACAAAGTTACACCATGGAATCTGCAATGCTCCGCACTAACGGCTGGCAACCACACGGGGCTGGCAGGATTCATACCCGTTACTCATTCTGTCAGACCGGTGCCTGTTATTAAATTAAGCTGATGAATGCAGATAGCAGCTCTTCAAATGGTGTCTAATGAACATCGCTGCATTAAAGCAATCACTAAAACAAAGCTTCAAGCTGTGTTTAATGCCGCCTAACACCGCCTCCTCCATTCAGTTTCCTAAAAATCTTAGGGATGTTTGTGAACTCAACGCTAATTGTGTGTGCCGTCAGACAGAGGCAGCTGATTTTAAGTGGAAACGTCACTGTCAGCACATCCTGGCGGCAAACATAGCTGTGTATATATAGGCTTGTGAGTGTAACGGTAATGAATCCCCACAGTTCATGTGAGTGCATGCACTCACCTGCTCTCCCTCTGATCAGACTTGTACTCAATGGCTATGAGCAGCAGCTTCAGCTTCACATAGCACAGTCTGAAAAATAAGTAATAACAGTCGTCCATGACCTACGACCTTTCGTGGTTACATCGCAGTAGAAATCATCTCAGCCTAACATTAAAGATCATTCACATTACTGAGAACAAACACTTTAGCCTCTGAACTGCACCATCAATGCAAGGTTACTTTAATAACATAATACTGTTATTGGCTCTGTGTACTGTGCATGTACACAAATGGGAATCAAATTCAGAAACCTTTCTGATTTATTTACTAGCTAAGGCTAATGTGTTGTTCGCAAATCGTGTTTCATTTTTATTCCAAAATAATCAAATAGCATTTGCTTAAATCTCTTAAATTCTTGGCCTGAGCAACACAATAAGAAAAAAAAATCCCAAAACTATACTTACTCGCAAATAACAGGGAAAGACAAACCCACAAAGGCGCTGGACAGGTACTCCGTGTACATCTCGTTAGATACTCCTTCCAAGTAATACTTCTGCCATGTGTCCTCTTCAATCTGCGGCAAACAGAAGCTGCCATAATTACGACACTGAAGTATAAACTTTTCAAATATGTACGCAGTGCACATGTATCACCGGGGAATGACGCCTTCATATTGTTCACGTTTATCTGTCTTTATCTGCAGTTTGGAACTGTGTTTATACTTCACAGATCAATAAATCGGAGCGGCGTTTACTTTGATAAATGATCTCATGGAGAAGAGGTTGGCCAGCATGGTGGAGAGGCCCTGAGCCAGACAGCTCTGGGCAATAAAGCCCAGTTTCAGCTCTGCAAGACAAATGGCATCGTCTCCCTCCTTCCAGTTCCAGCTCGGAATGTTCAGAAGGTGAGCCTGAGGTGAGGAAAAAATATATAAACTTTTAAAACACTTTCTGACCTCACAGACAATATAGGACAGTAAATAAAAAAACTCGACGTGGACCCGATCTACTAACCTTGTTATGGTACTGCAACATCTGCGTGATGATTCGGATCTTCGGATGGTAATTCTTGATGGAAATAACCCTGAAGTAGAAAAAAAAGAACAACAAATTGTCTCTAACTGTACAACCTCCTGCTCTATAACAACATTTTAAACATTTATGTGTTTATGTGTTTTAT
This sequence comes from Cynoglossus semilaevis, assembly GCF_000523025.1. Taxonomy (NCBI): domain Eukaryota; kingdom Metazoa; phylum Chordata; class Actinopteri; order Pleuronectiformes; family Cynoglossidae; genus Cynoglossus; species Cynoglossus semilaevis. The sequence goes on from NC_024314.1 coordinate 8,606,892, forward strand.
GTTTAAAAAGAAACATCTCCTGAGATTTTAAATATATTCCAAAAGTTAAATCAATCATCTAAGAATTTGTTTGTGCTGAAGGTGCATATGTTTGGAGTCAGCACCACTTCACTGAAACTGACCAAAGCTGAACGCCAGCATTTGGTTACATTTTATACCGAGTATTTATGTCTAGACTTTTGACCATGGACTCCATCTACCTGTCAGAGGACGTTAAGTACTTATTGTTAATGATGTTGAACCTTTTGAGTTTATCCTTAGGAATGCTGGGATATGAAAACTTTCACCCTGTCGCAGCTCCTATGGAAGACAGATTTGGTATTCATTAAAATGCTTCTTTACCTCATGATGTTGCTGGCATCCTCGGCATCAGGGTCAGCACAGTATTTATTGGCCAAGATCAGACAGGCGTCTGCCGACTCAATCTTTACAAAGAGGAAACAGAAAGCCAGTCTGATTTTCCAAATCAACATAGTACACTACGCATTTTCTTTTATTTTAAGGAGGCAGCCTGACATGGTGTTACCTTGACTCTGGCCAGATCATGTGGGTTTAGGACGGATCCTTGGTAAAATTCAACTTGGGTGAAGTGGCGTTTGAACAAGGCTTCCAGCTCAAGATTAGGGGAAATACTGCGAGGAGGAAAAGTCAGTCCTGAGTCAGAGGAGGGGCCGACGCTCGTGTGTCTCTTTGACAAAACTCATTTACTTTTACCATGGAAAAGCTTTGACAGTGTCGGGTACTCACTTATGGAGAAAAACAATTTCTACATTGACATCGTCCCTGTCCTTGTGTAGGAAGTCTTTTAGAAAGTTGGACACACTCTCCAGTGTAATGTGCCCACAGACCACAATGTGCCTAGAAAACAAGGTGCAATGAAAAGGATGAAACACAGAAAGACGTGGTCGTGGATAAAAGCCGGCAACGACACAGTTCAATCACACACGAGCACTGAGTGTTTCGTCCCGGTCGTTGTCCTTGACATAGGAGAAGGAACTGGAATGACAGGGATGTTGGGTTTCACTCACAGATTAAGGATCAGAGTGTATTTAGGTGGAGATTATCAGAACAGCACCCACAGCATCTGCTGGGTCACGTGACAAAGATCATTCAGTTCATGTGAAATCACTAAATAGATTATTTAAATTATTTAAATTTTACTTAGAAGTTGATTTAACTGCGGTGAACAGTTTGTGTTAATGGATGGCTAAGTACTGCAGTGCTTCTTCATGTTCTTTACGTTGGTGTACAGCACCACCTACTGGTCTTCTCTGCAGATATGAAATTGTCAGACAGGTTTGTTAACAAAGACAGATATTTAAAAAAAACAGAAGAAAAGGGAAATAATGAACACTATGACGACACTTATGGATTTGTCTCATTGTGAAAACACTGTTGATCCAATCAAATTAGGAAGTCCTTCATCCGTCCCACAATGGGGAAATTTACAATCTGACTTTGGCTATCATTTTCTAAGAGGCATCTAGAATTGTTATCGCTCTAAAACCTGATGAATTCTCACGTTATGTTAAAGTAATAGTTTGACATTTTTATAAAAATATAATAATACATATGCAGTAAAAAAGAAAAACAATCCAGTGACAGCGAAATTTAACAGTGGCCTATTAAGAGTGTTGACATGACACCTGGAGTTTAAAACCCTGAGCATATTTAGTATTTATATTGTATATTTAATATTAATATTTAATTCTGGTGTTCTGAAAAACTGCCGACATTACAGGCTGGTACCAGCACATTCACATTTTGCTTTATTACACCCACAGGGACATTACTTTCTAGGGCAATTGATAACGCAGCCACCGAGTTGAAAAGTACATTTTGGTAAAAGGGAAATAAATGGATGTGAAAAAGACTTTTTTTTTTTGTTTGTTCAAATAAAAAAAGCTGCAGAGAAGAGAAAAGACGCTGTTCCCTGGTTGACCTGAGGTTGACCAGTGGAGATGTCTCTTGTCTAATCGGATTTGTATGCTTTGTGTTCTCTATTCGGAAACCAATAGAATACGTCATCACTTATCCCCGCCCATAAAATCAGTTGTTTTTTGGAAAACCAAGAAAGTGCATAACGAAAAAAACTCTTGACAATTTGTCTCGCTTGTAAGTCTCTCTTCAAATATTTATTCTGTATTCTTATTCAGACTTTGGTATCTCCAAGTAAAGGGAAACCAAAGAATCATTGAGATAAATGTGTTTTGTTATTCAATAAAATATACTTGACATCCTGGAGATTTCTTCCTGCTAAAAAGCAGTTTTTTCATCACATTGTTGCCAAAGTGCTTGCCTGATGATATAAACATAGTATAACCATTAAATGCATATAGAGTTCTCCATTTCTCCCATTTCTTACTGTACATTTTTTGTATATACTGTATATATTTATGTATTTCCCTCTTCAGTAAAGTATACCATGCATTTTTATGTATTACCCTCTTCAGTAAAGTATACCATGCATTAAACTATAGGTATACTAATCTGAGACGTAGAAGTATATACATGTTTAAAACTATAAACCCAGCTATCAGATTTGCATACGGACATACAAATCTGACGGGGTATACAAATTTGACACAACACGGGCGGTCTTCCACTGGACACTCAGGTTGTCCGTGGAGCAGACATGATTTTTTAAATGATTTTTGTTGTTATTTACTTAAAATCATTAATGAAAAAATTGAAATAATTAATGTTATTAAAGGATAGCAAATGATCCAAATTTAAAATAATAAGTAATTAACATGTTTTAAAATGTATATATTTTATATACAGTATAGGATAGGCTATATTTATTTATATATAGGATATATTTCTATCCTGTTTCACCCCCAAAGTTCAGCCTAAATTTATGAAATAATCAGCAAAGCTGTAGTTTGATCTGTTAAACAACAGGCTAAGCTAAGCTGACTTTCTTTTCCCTTTTCCTGTGATAGGATATATTTATTTCCTAAATGTCAAACTACTCCTTTAACTGTTGTTCTGTGATCTAAGCACTAGCGATGGTGTAGGTCAGACTGAAGACACAGGCCAAGAACGTTTAGAAGCAGAGCATGAACAAAGACAAGCATACGAGACAGGCAGAGAAAAGTGTTTGTTTTTGTTTTTTTTCCTTGCCGAGAACAAAGAACAATTTGAAAGAATTCACCATGAAGCAAGCGGGTACAAGCAACAACGTGAGTTTAGTCACTTCTTCATCTCTGACACAGGAGTTGGATGAAGGAGGTATTAGTTGAATTTTTGTGTCTAGTTTATGTTAATATTTATTACCTGAGAAAACTTACAGCAGCAGACTGCAACTCTAATTTAGTGCATTACTAATCACACTGTTAAGGGATTTATACAGCATGGATTCATTTTAATCAAGCAGACTGCTATTTGCTTGATTAAATACTTTTGGAGTTTTTATTTATTTATATAGTTTTATATATTTTATCTGGATGAATTAATGCAAATACTTGACTTTAGAACCCACAGATGACCACGGACCACCACAAAACATGAAAGATTTTCTCACTCAGAAAAGATCAATACTTAATTATTTAATATTAATAACAATCGCCATATAAAATATGTCACTACTTTTACAATGCCTGGGAACGTTTCTTTCTTATGTGCCCCCTTGCCAGAGGGGGTGCTGTTTAGTAATGTTTTCGCCTGTTTATTTATTTAAACTTTGTATTATTTATAATATAAATTTATTTCAAATTGTAGTTTTGACGTGAGAAAATCCAACATTTGCCACCCTTCACCAATGACAATACGATTACATTGACTCATTATCCTGTTATTTTTGTCTGTTATAAAATCCACATTTTTATTTCTGACCTATAGTAAAGAAAACTGAATGAAAACTGTTAAAAAAAATCTAAAATAAAATGGCTAGGACTACAGAAAAAAATTGTATAAAAAATGCATTATGGTATTTTTCATTTTACTTCACATCTATAAAACCACTGGGACTTCACCACAGACATAAATAACATTGATTGGCAGTGACACCTTGCACAAATGGCAGCAGCGGCAGCAACACATAACCAAAAAAAAAACTTGACATTTATCATGGCCAAGTTCTTCAGTCACAGTGTGACTTAAGGGCTATTCTGGATCTCTGAGACCTCTTTAAGAGAGGGCCACTCGAGTCACACAAAACCACACCATTCTTTTTGGTTTCTTTAGTTTGACTTACTTTCTGCCTCTGGTCGAGTTATAACTCCCTCCATATTTCTTCCGATTAAGGATGAGAGCAGCAATTTCTGGCACGTAGCGAGCAAACATGGCCTACATGCATGACAAAGAAAAAGAAAAGGGCATGCAGAGAAGGTTCTACTGCGGTGGAGGCAGCAGAGCCTCCTTGAATACTTACTTTCTCCCATTTACAGCACTATAGGAACCGCCGTATTTCTTGCGGTTTCCTATTAATTCTATGATTTCAGGGACGTAGCTCGCAAACATGGCCTAAGGAGAAGATAGAAGACAGAGGGGGAGAGACTAAAAAAATAGACAAAGAAGAGCAGCTAACGGTTGCTTGGAAAAAGTCTGAGAGTCGAACACTGCTGTACGTGAAGAATTACTTTATGAATTTGATAGAAGAAAAGACAGAGAAAAAAAGTTCATGCTATGTTGTGAAGTGAAGAGTGACAGGAATGGAGTGAATATTTACCAGTGGAGGGCCGTCAGGGCCAGCAAGGCCTTCTCTGCTGGATTAACATAAACCATGATCATAAGTTGATAAAAGTTTGTTGAATTTTTAATTTACTTTTCCTAAATATATAAAAGCATACTTCATATTCTTCATATTCTCTTTATGTCATATATTAGGCTCCTTCCAGTGTTGTTGTTTTCAGGATAGAGTCTCTATCCCATCAGAATTCAGCTACCTGTTGCCAGGCTGTATGAAATCTGACAGGCCTTAAGAATCAACAATGCGGATTTATTGATTTTTAAATGTGTCAGTAAATAGCCCGTTTTGTACACAATTGAGGTGATGCAATGCCCAGTAGTGCTTATAGCGTGTTTCTGTATACAATTTCTCCAGCTGTGGTCACGTGGTTTCCTAAATTCTGATATTATGTAAGGTGAAGTCGGACTGAGTAGGACATCACCGAAGGCCTAGGTGTGAAATGCACGGCCCGCCACTGATATTTACGCTATACTGGACGAAAAGAAGAACAAGGGAGAAAAGTGACAGCTGATGAGTGGTACGTCCATCTGCGACGGGAAATACAGAGAATCAAGAAAAAGCCTTATGTGCCATGTTCTGCCCAACAAACACAATCTTTGACTGATTTATAAAGCACAGTTAAATGGATGGGCGGTGAGCGTAAACTCGGAATCTCTCCACAACTCTGCACAAACACTTGCTATATATAACATGCTATAACAAATACATTTCATTTGAATCCTATTCTACACTTGTTTTTCTTAACCTAAATGTTAATACTTTTTACATTTCTCAACCTGAAATGAAATGCCACCCCCCCCCCCCCCAAAAAAAAAAAAAATCACAGAGCTGTAAACCTATATTCAATTAGCTCAAGATAAACGTTTTGGTGTCTCCACCGTAATGTTAAAGATTTTTTATTTTCCGCAGCGCAGATTTAATGATACTTTTTGCCGGTAAACTATGACTCCACTTTTGTCCTGTCACCGAGGCTCATTTAACTAGATTAGAATTGTTCAGATACCAGATAAGGCTTTTGTATGTAACACTTTGTCTTTCCAAAGGAATATAAAGTCTGCTGAAACGTCCTTCCCACCTACTCAGCTCTGGTCCTTTATTAAAAGATGTCAGTGCAGTTTAATCTCCCTAAGAATAATGGCCCATCATTCAAAGGACACAACAGTGTCCTCTCAGCGACCTTTGGCAGGCGACTCCGAGTCAGACCTGGTCATCAGCTTAGTCCCTAACGTGTGTTTGTGTGTGGAGCTTTGGATGTTTGTGCACGAGGTAAGAGACAGTACTGATGAGAAATCCATACACTGTGCTGTGATAAATCATCTACAGTCATTGTGTTTGTTGTAAAGAGGGAGGGTGGGGGTAAATGGGCGGAGCCACCTGCAAGAACAGTTCTTCATCATTAACAACAGATGCCACCATTCCCAGGGTTTAACCAATAAGCAGTACGACAACACAAACTGTTAGCTTCATAGACATTATGAACAAATCAAATCATAACATGCAACCAACAGTTAAACAGAGCAACGAAACACCTTAGTGTGAACAGAAAGATGAAGGCGTTCAGATTTGACAGGGTCCCAGACACAACGCTAGACTGGTGTATTGTCATGATTGGTTGATTAAAGGATTTCAGGCAACAATAAGTAATGAGATGTGTGTTTTTTACCAAACCACCCAAGATGAAGAAGACCATGAACAGGCGGCCCAGGGTGGTTTTCGCATAAACGTCTCCATATCCGACCGTGGACATGGTAACCATGAGTAAGTAGACACATTCCCAGTAGGAAAGTGCTTGGGAATTTTGAAAGTTGTCCCATGGGTCTCCGGAGTTTTCCACCTTGGGGAAAAAAGGCATTTATTCAACATAAAAACAACAATACAATTCAGATAAGTGAAATTAAGGATGTAAACAAGCATTAACTTACCAAGTGAATGAAGCCTGCGGCCGTCAGCCATGTGCTTATGAATATGGAACACAGGTTGACCAACTTGATGGAGTTACTTTAAAATAGAAGACAGTGTTTAGGTTGTGAAAAATTAAATACAGTTCAGAAAGATAAATCATATTATTTAAGAGAAAAACACAGAAAATGTTACAATACCTTAGACAATTATCAATTACCTGATACCTGCCATTTTAAAGAGAGCATTCAGGAGGGTGGACTATTTCAACCCCACCCAATAAATAATAATAATCCATTATCAAAGTGTAAGAGTGAGGTAATGGAAAATACAAAGACACACAAAGAGAGAGGTATAATGCAGCAGGACGAATTATTGCAGATAAATAATATTTTGGGACCAAAACAACCACTAATGTAATGCTAATATTTCATAACAAGGCAAATACACCCTTTCAAATACAACAAACTTTTATTTCTTATGTGTATTCCACTCACTTTCAAATTCTCTATGGTACCTGAATGCCCCTCGTATTTGATACGGTACCTGAACACCCCTTGTTACAGGCACATAATTAAAAATAATTCATAAATTGGTTTTTAGGGACTGTCGGAGGTTGGACGATTGTAAAACTTTTAAGATGTAAACTTTGTTACGTTTGCAATTACTTTTAACTAAAAAAAACTTTAAGTTTTTTAATTCCCAACAGCATATACTAATTATATTACTGTAGAAACAGTCCCAACATGCTCTGCTTTCTTTCACCTCCCTGTTTATCATTTGACCTCCTCACAATAGAGATTAATCTACAGCTCTCTGTCATAGTATAAGCCCTTTCCATCAGAACATCTGTGAGATAAGATTTAAATCTACGCAGAGAGTGCTTTTGTTTTCCATCGCACACTTACTCACACTCACTCACAAACACACACACACACACACACCCACAAGTCCATATAGTCACTATACAGCTCAAAAATGACATAAATGATGCTTCAAATGAATGTGCTGGGATTTATCCTTGGATTTTAAACATTATTTCTACCCTCAGAGTTGCTTTGTAATTCAAATGAATCAGAGCAGAAATATTTCCCCCAAATTAAATTGAAATTAATTTTTTTTTTTTTTAAAAAAGTACACACTTACCTTGTCTTGAGTATATTCAAAAACTGTAATATCTCTGAGAACTGTATCAACCGCAGGGCCCTCAGGAACCTCAAACCTGTGACGGGAAAAACAGTGGTTGGTTACAAAAGAATAGGAAACATTTAAACATCTGACTCTAGTGAAATAAAGACATTATACCTGACATACTGTTATCCAATAGCTTCAATGGATTCATACTTTTTCAAAGTCTTACTTATTTAAAAAAAATAAAATAAAATCATAGATCAATACATAGGTTGAACTAAAATTTGTAAAAGAACAAACGATAGATTTCTCTTCAACACTTCGTGGCTGAGTCTCAGGAGCTTCACAAAGCTCTGGTCTCCACCTGACAGGTGTTCATTAAAGCCAGCTGATCATGAAAGACACGAAAACCTGGATTAAAGTGAGAGCAGGTAGAGGCTGCCAGGACAGAGTCCTGACGTCAAATCTGAACATTGTGGGTATTTATGGGAGGAAAATGGAGCTGGTTGCCAAGATTTCAAGGACGCAGTAACACAGATGAAATCAGCACCGACAACATCAGGCTGAGCTCCTGTCTGAGATTATTGACTGACTGACTGACTGACGCTCGTACCCTCTTTGAAGCTGTGGATATTTACTGCCATATTTCACTGCTGTTTGTGTCCAAAAGCTCTGACAATCCACACATAATTCACCGTCCACCAAAGCCTCAGCTGAAGAGACATAACTCACAGCTTCCTGTTTATGTTTCATCATTTCGGTTGCACAGCATTAAAAGTTCCCGGCCGAGTTTAAAAGCCGGATGATTCACGGCTCGACCTCATGTGGACAAAAACCTGTATCGGCAGCAGTGTGAGTGGAACATAAACCACGAACGGCCGCTTCAGCCAAGAGTGAGCAATCACGTCAAATCCATCTTCACATGCATTAATCTGGCACATGAATTTCCCCGCTGAAGTGAATTTGTGTAAAAGCCAGGAGCACAAATCAAATGTGTCGCAGCCTCCGTCCAGCTGAAGCCAGGTATATTTATGTATGTTTGGAAAAAACACCTGTGAGCCCAATCTCAAGTTTTTATTTCACCTAAGGATTTCTTCAGATGAAAGAAAACCATAGATTTCTATTCCAGAATCTGACTTCCAAATAGAGTCCAAAAATACTAGGACACATCATCATCATCATCATCATCATCACCTCTGAGATTTCCCATGTTCCCTTGTCCTGCAGGTCTTACCCCAGTATGAGATCACATGAAGGCATGAACCAATGCTGTGGCACAAGCCCTGGTCCTCTTTCTCGCTGACCTGACCGTGGCCCATCCTGACCCTGTAGCCCTTCTGAAAGAGCTCCCCGGTGGATTTCTTTCTCCTCCTCGTATTTGTGACTGTCCCAGAGACGGTGCCTCCATCAGCCCCCCTGTACACTAACATCTTCGTAGGAATCATGACGGCAAACAGGCACGTCTGCGTTTGGTAAAGTTCAGTCCAAAAATGTTTTTTCAAATGTTCCAGATGAAAAAGACAAGAAGACGAGGTGCCGTCAGCTCAGCAAAGGAGCCGGCGTCCAATCATGTCCCTTTTTTATTTTATCAAGTTTTTTTTTCCCTCTGATTCAGCACAGACCTTCATTGTATCCTTGTGTTCACCGAGCTTAAAGCAAACCCTTTTCCCATCAGGATATTAGAGTGTAAGCTCCTTTAGATTTCATCCAGGGAAAGCAAGAGGCCAGACAGTGAGTCTGTGCATCAGCTGGCTTCACAGCCTAACCTACATGTCATCTCTGCAACAACACAATTGATGTTGACAAACTATATCACAGAATCTGTACGATGAAATAGGACATGACATTCTGCAATAATGTTTCCATTAGTCCAACATGATGTCTCTGCTATTTTCATCACTTAAATAAATATATTAATACCTGGGAATGACACCCAGACACGTCACAGGTTTCTAATTAAGAATAATTCACGTTTTTCTAACTCGAATAGAAGTTTGAAAATCAAAGTCAAACACACGTGAATAAAGTATCGCAAAGACGGCAGCGGGCTGAGATTTGACTTTGCACAATCCATTTAATCTGAAATATGAACCTGAGCTTGAAATATGTATCACCTCCGTCCACTAAATCACACTGAACCCTCTCCACACAACAATGAGATTTATGTATTTATTTAGAGAAGCAGTTTCAAAAGATTCCTTTTTTTTCTGCTACGACCGCTTGTGTTGTTCTCTTATTTTTAGCATACCTCAATACAGAATAATTTTTCTAATTGGTTTCACATATCAATTTTTTTTTAATTAGATTTGTGTTGAAGCTGGTAAAAATGGAGAACAATTTAAGGAAATCTTTCTTTTGTATTAATAACATGACATAGTAAATACCTGAATCCTGAACCCATATTATATTATTATTATCATTGATTTAATTATTATAGCCACTACAAACCAACTTAAATTTCAACGCCACCGTAAAGCGGCCGCTAGATGGCACCAGAACCCACCAATACCTCAGGCTTTAACTGTATTGACCGCTTAGGAAACCACAGACACGTCATACAACTGTGCTTAATCAAGATGACACGTTGTCTCCTGAACAAGGGAATCAAAAATTAACCACTAATGTAATAATAATATATCATATTAATGCAAGTACAGCCTTTCAAATGCAATAATGAATATAGAATACTTTAGTAGTATGGTTTTCTATGGTGCCTGAATGCCCCTCGTGTTTAATGGTGTATGATTCTGTCAATAAGGAAAACAGAAAGTAATGAAACAACTTGAATCCAAACAGAAACAAACGATCGCCTTCAATCCCCTAATTCCTCACAGACCTTTCCCAGCGATGAGCTTCACACATTTAGCTGATTGATTTCTATCCTCAGCCTCCAGACAAAGCCTATTAGCTGTGCGTTTGTTTGTTTTTTATCTATTTGTGAGAGCTTTCCAAACACAGGGTGATTTAATTCTAGTGTTTGAGCTGGAGGAGTTCCACTGGAGAGACGAAGGACAGGCGATGACACAGACAGCACCACGCCAGCTGTCTACAAACCTGACCTGTGGGGCCCAAAACTGATTGAGCTTTGTCAGCAGGTAAGGTCAGGATTATTCATGTATTTAATGATATATTATGATTTATCATGTTAATGTCCAAGTTAGTCAGCAAAGAAGCTGTGAGCCTCAAACAGGATCTTTTCCACATGGACATTACCATTTTTGTTTTCCTGAAACGACTCTGTTTTCAGGTGTTCAGGCTGAATATCAATAATATTTAGAACTGTTAGAGATGTTTGGATGGAGCGGTGAAATAACTTGAAGAAACCAGGACAGTCCAGCAGCTGTCTTCTTAACTGCTGTGGATAGAAGTAAACTCAAGGAGACTTCATGGACAGAGATTTAAAGGCAAGGACTTTGTAGCTTTTGTGTACAACGTATACAAGTATTCAATGGACCTGTACACTGTAATAACGCATGTCCACTGGGTGGCAGCATAGGTTATCAAAATATAGATTTTCATCAGATGGAGAGAAAAAGGAAATGTTTTCCAGACTTTCCTTGACATGATATGACCTGAATTTGAGTTATTTTTAAAATAAGTTCAGTTGTATGTTGTAATTCAAATTTACTGGCATTAATTTAAATATCATGGGTTTTTTTAACATTAATATAAAAAACCCTTACATCTGATGTAAAAGTTTGACAAGGTTTAGTGTAAATCTAATCCTATAGATTTCATTATAAATTATAAAAAAATAAAAAAAATAAAAAAATCCGTGGTCGATCAAAGCTAACACTTTGTGGTGACATCAGTGCTAGCTGAGAAACCACTGTCCACAGCTCTTTTTTGGAGCCGTACTCTTGCAACAACGTCTAACAAGCTGGCAGACTTTACACAACACTTTGGCATGTACTGAAACATGAAGCCACAGTTATTTAATTAACAGTATATTATCCTCATTATCCTCAGCAGCACACTCAGCTGGGCTAACATTACATAGCACTGCTGATGAAGGGAATACATTTTTATATGATACTATGGTTGAATAAAATTGTAATTTGTGGTTATGGATCCATAATTTGTATTTCTTAGAGAAGTTTTTCGTGTCTGTTGCAAAGTTTAGCATTAGTTATTGTAACTGATATAAGGGAGATATTACTTAAAATAAACACGTTTTGGAATAACTATGGTTCAAAGGGCGAAAGATTTGTTTGTTACCGAAGCCCAGCTGCAAACATTTTACTAAGAAAACCGTCATTCCAAATATTTCCAAGACAATTTCCAACATTTCGAAGACATTTGATCTCAAACCAAAGCTATTTCTGATTATGTAATGAATGAAATGTGAGAATCCTCACCGAGCCAGCTCCTGTTCAGGTACACCGACACAAACACCGGAGGAACCGTGAAGAAGTCCACCACTGAGTTCACCTCCAGCCAGAACCACAGCTTGTCATTGGCAGCAATGAACTGTTGAGAAAAGAAATATAAATATTAGACGCTGAGATGTGCAGGAAAGAAATAACATCATCAATCAACGTCTTCACTTGAACTCACCCGCAAGCCGAAGTACAGCAGGAAGAAGACGTTGAACGCCATGTCAATCTGCAGCGTTAGGTTTTTGTAGAAGTTCTGACAGGACTCGATGGGACTATCAGACAAAGGCAGACGCAGAGTGTGTTCATTTTTAAAAGGCAAAAATATAAGGCAATTGGTTTCCAGATAAAAATTTCAACTCTTCATGACAAAAAAAAAAGCAAAAATGATGCAATTCTTCTTTTCTTGAAAGTGCGCAGTTGGTGGTTGAGGGCAATCCTTAAAATTTGTCAATAGTTTTGTTTTGTTTTTTTGTTTAGGATGGACATGCATTTGTGGTCATACAAGCAATAACCAATCAATGCTCAGTTAACCCTTAAAGAACTGCATAGCCATCTGTCTGAGGAATAGAAAAAAAATGAACCTTTTTCCTCTCTCGTCTTTGTTGACCATCTATCAGACACCGTTTTATCTAGAAGAGGAAGTCAAACTTGATGGGAATGCTGGGAGAAGGCAGTAGTTTAAGGGTTAAGTCCATGCATGTTGTCGTTAATGAAATCAAGCAGCCAAAGCAAGAGCTAGCAATGTAGCAAAGTCTCACCCTCAAAATAGCTTGTATCTGCCACTAAGAATTCAAATAAAGACAAATAATTAACCATGTACATGGGAGTACTGAAGTGTTAGTACGGTGGATTCATGTGACGCACGCCCTGGGGGAGGAATGAAAGGAATGGAAATAATATTTAACGCCTTTTTTTTTAAAACAACTTAACATTAAAAAGTTTAAAAACGAACAAAAATAAATAAATCCTGAGCATGAAATTGACTCTATAAAAGTTGGTTTTCACAGGCAGGACAGGAACACGAACATGATTAGTTTCTGACTTCGTTGTGCTACATGTGGCCCAAACCTGACACCACTCTGCAGTGATTTACCTCCCAACACAACCTGAGATCAGTCTCCTCAGTTCTCTATCATGACCCGCGATAAAACTGAGGTGACATTAAAACACCTCGCAGATCACTGACCCTCGCTCGATTTCCCAGCTGGCGACTTCAGACGAGGTATGGAATATTAACAGATGGCCGCACATGGCCGTCTGATTCTGATCAACGCAGAGACACTAGGACTTCAGACGAGGTATGGAATATTAACCAATTCCAAACATTCGGATTGAGAAGGGCAGCGACCTTTCGTACATATGAGGCTTATCAAGCGTGCGCGGCAAAGCTCTGGGCTCCATACAGTAGGTCAAAGGTCAATACTCTGATCATGCTTTTATTGACACAACATACCTTTTATGTACGTCATGAAGGGACAGGCTGAGAATGTTGAAGCCAAAGTGTTGATTTTAACAATTTATGTTTTATTAGCTGAACCTGAATCTAAACCTAAAGTAGAGGAGCAAGACAAGATATATTTTATCTTCATATATATATATATATATATATATATATATATATGTGTATATGTATATATATATTTAAATTTGTATATTTTTTTACACATGAATAAGATTTAAAAAGTTCCATTCATCTAAACGATCTCTTTAAAAAAAAGAAGGTTCTTTCTTTTAGGAATTCTTTTTTATTATTATGAAATAATTCATTCCAGTTTGAATTGAAATGTAAAGCTGCTTTTTCCCTGTGTGCTCATACTGTAGGATAGCTGCGTTTTCAGTGACAGTACTGACACACCAGCTTTGCAAATCCCTGTCATAGCAGGGCGACAGAGCGTGCAGCACAGAGAGAGAGAGCGCTAAATAATTAAGTTCCAATAGGCCTGGCCGGGCAGAGGTCTGAGTCTGTTATGGATCACAAACCCTCCCCCCTCCACAGACTCTCCTCCCTCTCCCCCTCTGCCTTATTCACCTCCTGTCCACATCACACAGGTTAGATGAAGACACTGTCCACCAGGTCAGCTCTGAGCTGAATCCACCAAGGAAGTAGACATGTTTTAACTAGGTTTCATTTTTATATCTTTTTTTTATTATAGTTCTAACTGGGTCGTACAGTTATTGTCTTTTTTTAATTAAACATTTTTTTTATTTTGATTTAGAGTTTGTTTGTGTCAAATGTTCAGAGGCCCAGTCCTGTACCCTGGAAAAGTCATTATTTAAAGGCTGAATAATCAGGTGTCTAACTTTATTTTATCAAATGAGTTTTCACATGTATTTATTTCAGCTCTAAAATTGTACTTTGAAATTCTTCAACTAAATTCTAAATAACTGTTTGTTTTTGTCTGGTTACTGACTGTAACAAGAATTCTGATGACGACGGGGGTAAAGTGTTTATATTTCATACCACAGTATGAGTTCATTTTCATTTTGTGTCAGTATTTCTGTTTATTCTAGAAGCACACTGGCAACGCAGGCACAAATGACATTTTGATTAATGTGCAATTAAGTGTTCAATAAATTAGACGTGCCGAGATATGTGGTCTGCAGGTTTTTTATGATTCCGGTTTGATAATTTATGAGCAAGCTTAAAAAGTTTTTAAAATAAAACATCTAAAATTGGCTGTTGACATACTACAGTGTTGCTGATACTTTTTAAGATCTGCCGTGGTCGCTGAGGGGGAGAGGGGAAGAAAAACATGCAGCGGTGACTCTGACAGGTGACTTTGACTTTGTTGTCAAAATCAGCAGCTGATGACTGGTCAAATATTTTGCCACTCAGTGGAAGAGCTGGAGCAGAGATGAAGTCCCCGGGGACGTTAGCTGTTTTCTCTCTACGGTGAGGCTCACAGTTTGTGGTGCTGTACATGAGAGTAACTGCTCCTCTGCTCTTGTGTGTGTGTGTGTCGTGCTTTAAGCCAGGTCATTCTGTCCATCACCCAAGGGCCTCCACACCCCCACTGGACTAATTACAGGAAGGGCTGTATCTCTTACAGCCTGCCGCCACTTAGCAGGAAGTTCCAGGAGCAGCTAGATGGCTGCTATCCGACTTTACCGGCGGATCATGTGGTGTTGAAAAAAAAAAAAAAAAAAAAAAAATGTGGGTGATGATAAAAAAAAATAAAACAGCACAACAAAATCCTTCATCAGGTGAACAGCTACAGGAGACCACCATGAACAAGTGCTGAAGACAGGAGGCCACAGATGGCACTGGTGAGGCTGTAACTCTAGCTGCGCTTGTCGGGATAATGAAACGGGATCGTGCTCACAAAACCACATCAGAACAAGTCATGCCCTCAGCTGTGCTATGACGGAGTAACCTGGATGTTTGGCTCCAGGAGCCGCTGCGGGGGTCGGCCCACTTCATGCTATGACGGAGTAACCTGGATGTTTGGCTCCAAGAGCCGCTGCGGGGGTCGGCCCACTTCAAGCCCCCTTTCCTCACCTCTGCCTTAATGTCATTCCATTTAGACCTGATAAAGACTTTTATCCCAGAGCTTTCTCTCTCTCTCTCTCTCTGCCCGACATCCTAACATCACATCCTGTTCTACCAGCAGTTCACCAGGCTGCAGTAACAGTACACTGTGACACACGGAGCAGAAGGGGCTTCCGCTTCCTCTAATTTAATGACTGAATGCTGATTGATGATTGAATGCTGATTGTGGCGAACAGGAACTGCAGTCTTTTCCTGCCTGATCCAGACTCTGATCCCGTCGTTAACACGTTTGTATTTAAGTCAAACCCAGAGTAGTTCACCTGGAAGAGGACTTGATTAAAAACGGACCCACAGGAACTGCACCGTTGTTCTCGAATACTGCGTACTCCTCCAGCCTGAGTACTCAGTGTTATTGGCTTCAGCGCAGCACGTATGGATTATATAAAGATTTACGAGAGTACTGTACAAATCAGTTAATGGCTGCGTTTGTAATTTTTAAAAGCACCATAATAATCTTTACAGATGAGAAAACGTTTTGTCAGCGAGGTTTCTGGTGATTAAGATCGTTATACTGACAGAATAATTACTTTAGACGGTAACTAGGCTACCGCAGGAGGAAACTAAAGGACACAAAGGACATGGGTGATAAGAGTTAAAATGAACGGGTATCCTATTCTCCTTTGTTCGGCTTCTCTGAGCTGCCATTCTCTGAAAATAAGCCTAAATGTTTGAGGATGGAAGATACGACCTTTAGAAATGAAAAAAAAAACACAATTGTGATTGTGTGTTGTCTGAAAGAACGGAGTGAAAAAAAAGGAATAATCTGTCAACTCTATGTTTGGAGAAGAAACGTGTTTGGACTGATGAGGTGAATGAGAAGGTTACTTACTCATAAGAATCTATGAAGTATATGACAAGGGCCCCGATGCTGAGAGCAAACACCAGAACCACCTGTGGGGGAAAAAAAAAAAGTTCAAGTAGGAGAAGAATTACAGAACACAAACACCTTAAATGACATGTCACAATATTATTGCATGGATTTTTTTTCATTAAAATAGAGCAACCATTCTATTTAAGTTGTATTGTTTTTTAAGTTTAATTTAATTGATTATTCTGTTGATATACTGCGTGTGTGTGTATCATAAATTCAAAATTATCAATACAATATAAATATTATATTAGTAACCATCAACTGGTGGCCCAAAGGCCCAATCCGGCCCATCAACACTTCCAATCCGGCCCTCAACTCCAGGTTCTAAAATAAACATCTAATAATATTGTCAGACAAGAATATGATTTATTTTATTTTATTTTATTTTATTTTATTTATTTTAGTCCGACCCCTAAGGTGTCTGTACAGCATGTTTTTCTATAGAGTCGGTGACCTCTTCATGTATCATATTATAAATATATATAATTTGTATTTACAGGACTGTGAAAGTCTTTCCTTGAACTGACACGTACGTGCTGCTGAGTGGGAATCAAATTGTTGTTTGCCTGTTATGACTGTGTAACAACAGCGTCATGAAAAACAACACATCATCAGTGGCCGTGTTTAACTGTCTAAACAAATACACCAGAGGGAAGGGGTCCAGCTAACAGGATGCTCTTACCCACACACACGGAGGGTGCAGCCCGGTGTGACAAAGCATGATGACAACGAACATGAGCCAAACCAAAATCACTCTGTCTGTGCAGCAGCAGCACAGATCCCTACAGGAAGTGGCCTGAAGGGGGCCACACCTGAGATCGTGGGGTGTTACTGGACAAAGCAGCAGTCCTCAGGTGACAACCCTGACACAGATAGACCTCTGGTGAAACCTAATCACCGCCACTAATGCCGCAGCAATCAGACTTAACTGTAAATACAAACAGTCACATCAACAAGTCCAGATATTGAACGTGCAAACAGACAGAGGAGAACGCTTCGGCAGTAAACAACGCAACCCGTGCAGTGACTAATGTCAAAGGCATCATGATGATAATGATGATGATGATGTTGTCTGTGCTATTGGAAACTGAGCCAAAGTACAGTTTATGAGTTTGCGTAATTCTCATTTATCAGCACGGCTACTGTTAGCTGTTGAGCTACAACAGACTTATTTTTAATTCCTTTTGTGAAGCTGTAATTCCACACTGTTTGCTAATTGATATTTGACATTTCAAGAGCTCAGCTGCTCATTAATATTGTTCCAAGCCGTGTCTTCTTTGTCCCTCCTTGTCTGTCTTTTTATAATCCGCCAACAACGGAGACAAACCTCAGAAGTTTGAAGACGGCGAAACAAATGTTTTACATCACGACGCACACAACGGGTTCAGCTGTGACCCAACCTGCATTCCACCTGTTTACAAATGACACAATGGCCATCCTGAACAAGAAACCAAAGCCCATGCATAATGGATGACTTTCAACCCAATTCATTTCCATGAATTCCAAATTGTGTTGTCAGCCCGCGGTCACTGATGGCTCTGGAATGACCAGAAACACTCACATGTATTTTTAATCAACTTTTTCTCCATTCAAGAGGCCAAAACAATCTCTATAAACCACTGACCATGTATGCTGAAAAAAAAGCAGAAAGTATGGCATATCCAAAAAAGGTTAACGGCGAGGTTGCGGAAAGCTGTGAAAAAATAAACAGCAAATGGCTGAGGAAGGGTGAGACGACAGCGCTCACCACTCACCTTAGTCACGGGACAGTGAAACGTCACTTGAACTTTTTAACAGCTGACTAATCCTCAACTGCAGTATAACTTCAATACTACAATGTGTCACGGGGTAACCATTAGAGTTAAGTTGACATCAAACTTTTTTTGTATATTACTGGAACAACAACAGCAGCAAGTAGTAGTTTGAGACTAATCCAAACAATGGAATTAATAATATAAAAATACATTTTGCTTCATGAAGTTGGTGGATTTTGGGAAAGTTGTGCCCTTCGTTATGGCTCCCAGATTTTATGTCCGAGATTATGACGTTACCATCGTTAGCGTAGGACAGTGGCATAAGCTCTGACATAAGTTGAGGACCCTGCGTATGCAGTATAAAGAAAAAAATGTACAACTGTGTGGCCTGATGATGATTGGACTATTTATTTACACATTCGGCTCTTCTCTTCTTCTCCATTTTTTTTTAAACCAGAAAGCACACTTTTATTTTTGGTTGTCATGGTTACATCTTTATCACATGATATAGTTGGAAATACTACTGGTGTCAGTTCAGTCCTTGGTAGTTTTTAATAAGAAAATGTGGAGACTTGTGTCTGTGTTTTATATATATACAAATAATAAAGCGACATCTCCATCAAGGCTCATTCTTTGTTCTCCCTAGAAGCTTGTAACCACGGTGATAAAGCCTATTAGTGGTCCAGTACCAGACTTTATGACGTGCAGTCAACTGACCACGTAGGTCCACACTGAGCTCACTCCAGTCACCTCATCCATGTCTTAATTTAACCGTGCACATTTTAAATATTTAAACAGAGCATGAAGCCCCTGACCCCGTGCACCACCGCGGCGGCTGCGTAACCCTCGGCAGATTCCCCAGGAACACAGAGAGAGGAGCTCCTCCAAATGCAGTAAAGTGACCTGAGGACAGAGCTGCCAGTCCATCTGTCAGTCTGTCCTCAAATGCCACAGAGATAAAGAAGGCAACCAAACACAGACACACTGTGGAAGAGGATGATGCAGCGGCCTAATACTGATGACTACAGTCACACTTGAAGCATTAGTGAATATTAATTGGATGATGACTCAGTTCCACTGTTTTGGTTTTTTTTTTTTTGATCACTCACTCCTACAGTTTTGGCTCAGCTTCAGCCTTTCATGCTGCAAAAAAAGGCTATGTTGTTACACCGGACTAGAGGATCTTAAGCTTGGAATTTTTAAAATTGCAAATCAATAAATCAAAGGATGTTTTGCCCTGTCCTATGATAATAACTGAGCATGTATTTTCTTTTAACTAGACACTTTCTGATTTATTTGTTTTTCTCAATGATCAGGGAAGTTGTAAATGTCATTGTGATGTGGAAGACAACTTCATTTCTATCGCTGCTCTCATTAACTACTCTTTGTTTACAGCTCGCTCGCTACTTTGTCATCATTTCTGGCCACTGACAACAAATTAGCCTGGTTATAGCAGCGGTCGTAAATGTGATGGAGTGCAGCGATGACAGACACGCACCCTGGGTGAACATGTGCCACATTTTTAGTGTCATTGTCAAACGCCAGGTCCTTTGCGATTGATGTGAAAGCTGCGATCTGTCATTTTGCGCCAGCTCTTCATATAAAAGGATGTTGTTATGCTTCTCCAGACTTGGATTATTTGCTATAAATGTAATGGCTGGTATAAACCAAGACTAAGCGATGTACACAAGTTAGAATATATATAAAAAAATGGAATGGAAAGGAATGAAAGCAAATATATCACACCTAGGAGCCACAGTGAAGGGCAAAAAGTTCCCAAAAACATTAATACAAACAGAAGACAGCAAATGTAGCACAAACATGTATGAGGTACAACCAGAGAATGTAAACAGAGCCATCTTCTGCATATGGCGCAGTGGGGCAATGAATCTCTCAGCTAGCTCCTAACTAGTTCCTGACTAGTTCCCACTCAAAACTAGTTGTAATGCCCTAAGTTGCAATGCTGGAACAAGACTTTCTAATTAAATTTATGAGAGATGGCAACCAAACCGTAAAATTCTGCAGGTCGCAAACAGAGGACCTCTGCTCAAGTCTCTGCTTGACCATGGACAAAACTAAGAATAATAATAATAATAATACAATAAATAAATATAAATATATTTGAACTATACTGATGCCATATTTGGGAAATTCTTGTTTCAACAGATCTGCTGTTAAGAGGCTGCCACCAGCAAGTGCCAAGCATGTGGTAGCCTCTGGGAATCAAACCCAGGACTCTCTGCTTCCGAGGCAGGCGTGCTAAGTGCTACACTATGGAACCGAGTCTAAAGTAAATCCAAAAAAGACTGTAGAAGTGTCCAAACACCTATAATAACCTCCAAGACACTAGTGATTGATTCAGTCCAGTCTGGAACTGAAGTGTTAGAAAAACAAGGACAGGAAGGACAGTTTGGTGAAAGACAATGACAACTGAGAGACATTTTCTAAAAAAAATAAAAAAAAAAAGCTCTACAGTCATAGAGAAGCTGCCCTTCTTTGTTCAACACTATTCCCACGTGCATCAACCTGGGGATCTTATGAAGCCACGAGGAGCCATAAAGAAGATGCACTATGAACGTACTATGAAAGTGACTAGCTGTGACCAATCCTTCAAAGAGTCTGTAAGGTGAAACAAACATTTAGGTTAAAACGTGTTTAAAATCCAAAAGGTTCTTTCACACGGGTGATATCAAGACCTTCATCTTCATTTACAGTTGATTTAATTTTAACAAAGCCCTCACACCCACAATTCATACGGCGTTAGTCACAACAACAGTGAGAAGAGTTTATTGACAGAAGGTTCTTATAATTAGACACCACAGCTCAATGGCCAGAGGCTGAGAGAGAGGCTGAGGAAATGAAAACAAAAAAAGTTATTCTATTGTCACCCAGGATGTTTTAGAAGTCCTGCACTTATAAAAATACCTGAGATTACAGAGTGACACGTTTCCAGATTAAAGAACATTTTTAACAGTTTGTCCAAAAGAACATTCACAGGCGTGACAAAGGTGTAACTCAGCTTCTTTGGCTGCCATGTCATGTCATTCTGGTTTAAGCGCCAGTGCGTCATGCACGATGTATATCTTAGTGGATGAGGTCAGGAACACGGCCTCAAGATAATTGTTAATAATTCAATCATTTAAAAATGTAGTTCTTTCCCAGCCACTTAATGAACACATTAAGGTCAAACTAAAAATCAATTAGTGAACAAACCTCCAAAGTTGACTCCAATGTCAATAATGGGAAAGATAAAGACATGTATTAGAAGCACAACAGTTCATGTTAAGCACATATTGATTAAAAGGTAATATCATAAAAAGGCAACATTGATCCATTAGGTAAACCATTAGATTATATTAGATTAGACTGAACAAAAGATTAAACCTGTTGACTGATCTGTAACGTATTAAGAACCAAGGCTATATGACAGTGGCTTTTTCTCCTCTGTACCACCTGAGAAAACATGGAGCTCTCTGAGTCCCACCATGATGACCAACATTAGAATATAGCAGCAGAGGCCTTCACTGTTAGCTTCCACCACACAGGAGAGATGTTTAGAAATGCTTAGAAAGATGTTTATGTTTAAATGTTGTATTAATTGTGCATGGTATGTTTCAGATTTATTTAGTTGTGTGTAAATGTGAAAATGTGAATTTTCCCCACGTACCACTAGAGAGCACTCACGTACCACTAGTGGTACGCATACCACAGTTTTAGAACCACTGCTATATGACATCTTCATGAATAGTTGATATTAGGTGTGAGATTACATACAGTTATAAAGTGTTTTTTAATACAGTAAACCCTTGTTTTTCGCGGGGGTTACGTTCCCAAAAGAACCCGTGATAGGCAAAATCCGTGAAATAGAAATCTTTTTTTTTTTTTTTACAATTAAATACTCAGAAAAAGAAGAGAAAGAACGAACAAACAATTTTACAGCCTCAACCATTTGTTTCACAACTAAAGTAAAATAAAAGTACTTTAGAAACGTTTCAACAAATAACTTCTGTAATGTACTGTCAAATAATAATTTTAATCATCAACGTGAACAGAAGGCTTCAAATTGCGGAGATTAGCCCCGCCCACCGTGAACGGGAGAAAATTAAAAATGATTATGAAAAAAATACGAATTACCTGGTCTTGTTGCGGGCAGTTGCAACCCTTTTTGAATCCTTATTAAAACTTATTGCTGCTGTCTTCCTTATGTTTTTTTCTTCCTTCTTTATGGAACAATCGGAAGATTCATTAATTCCATCATGCCGACCTACAGCCGCATAGCTTTTACCTTCATTTAGCATGTCCAATAGTTTTACTTTATCACCGATAGACAGCATCTTCCGCTGCCTTTTGGTCCCTACCGCAGGTACTTTTGCCGGTCCAGAGCGTTTTGTCGACATTATGGGGTTTGATAAACTCGAAATTGCAAGAGAATTTGCATGTACGTAATGTCAATTTGGCAAGCTGTTTTACGTACGTGTACATATTAAACCGCAACGTTATTGGCGCACAGGTAGAGAAGAAGCGGAGTGACTTTATAGCCAATCAGAATGCAGAACACAATGCACGATGCAAATCCGTGAAGTAGCGAAACCGTGAAAAGTAAACCGCGTTATAGCAAGGGATCACTGTAATCATAATAAACTAGCAGACTGGCCCTTTAAGAGCCAGCAGCTTCCCTGTTTGGCTCAGACATGTACAGAATGGCTATGTCTGCATGTGGTCCATGCCACGGTGACAGGTAAGGACACAACATGCATGCTAATGGAGCCTCCTGGAGCACCTCCTCATCTATAACCTTGGCAATACTCATTTTGAGAATCCGTCGACAGCCTCATGAGTCCGGGTTTGAGCATGTGTGTGTCTGTACATGTGTGTGTGTGATAGAGAAAGAGAGCGAAAGAGAGAGAGAGCATGAAAATTAATCAACCTGGAATCTTATAGCATCAGAAAGGTGGCCTCCTGCTGTTCTCATGACAAGGTCACAAACAAAAAATATAGATGAGTTCAATGCATCACAAGCCGATGTTTACAGTTAGAATTATTGTCAATCGTTTTTGCTGTTCTTGGTCAAGTCACATGGTATAAAACTGTCATATTCTAAAACTAAAATGAAGTGAAATGGCAGCTCGTGTACGCGTGACAAAGCGTTGTTTTTCCCTCTCTCTGTCTCTGCCCTGTGGAGAGACGTACATCAGTACAACGTGTTGCATTCACCTGAAGAAAAGTCTCAGCGGAAGGCGAAGTGTGACATAACTCATTATCAGACAACATAATGGAGTCAGAATCCATAATGAAGCCGGGTCATTCATGGAAGCAGCAGACGGAGGTGGAATCTTATACAATTTCTACGTGTGTGTTTGGCGAGAAATTAGCTCATTGTGTGTCACTGCGACAGAGGCAAAGCTGCTTTGACAATCTGGTAATGATTCACCACTGAAGCAAAGCTGAAGGACGTGGAGCTGAAAGAGTTCCACATGTCGCTCTGTCGTTAGCTGTTCGACAACCTTCCCCTGAGTTCTCTCTCTCAGCACCGTGAATACATCAGAGGAACGCAAACCTGATGTCAGTGGTGCGTCAGACACAGATGTTCCGCCCTAAATACGTACATTTTATATGTAGTGGTAGAGGATTTCATTACCAAAAAAAAAAAACCAATTCAATGGCAAAGGTTGATGGATCAATTCCAGAGTTCAGAGTCTATAGTACATGTCACCACTATGGTGGCTTTGCTATTGTACAGGAGGTTGATAGCAAAACTTATCGTGCATTAGTGGCCACTAGGGGGTGCACATGACAGAAAATGTTATGTTCTTTTGGTGTGTGGTTTTTATGGGAGATTTTTCCACATAATAAAGAAATGTAAATAAGCAATTTCTTTGTAAATCTAAAATTAAAAGTGGAAGTTGAAGGATCATTACAGGTTTGGTACAGTTTCAAAATAAAACATCTTTTAGACTTTATTCTGTTAGTGTATCAGTCTGAAAGGCCTTATTTTGAAAATTGTTGGATTAATTTGAAATGAAGAAGATTTTAAGGCAAGAGTGTTCTTGTTATCCTTCAAAGTTCAAACATTTGTTTTTTCCTAGTTTTTACCGCAAGGTGTTTGTTCAAAGCCCAGTAACAGGTGATGTCGCTGCTGCTCTGGAAAACCCTGTGAGTCTGCAAAGTAATGGAGTGTAAAAGTGTTGACTGCAGCGCCAGCTTGGGTTTTATTGACTGACTTATCATTCTAGGAATACAATAAAAAGGGACAAAAACAAAGAAGAAAAAATACTCTCTTCAAAAAAGCTCTTCATCCCAGCTGTAAAAAAGTAACAACTTTGTCTACATTAGTATTTTGGACGGGACTTTACAGAAGCTGAAATAAAACCATTGATTTGTGCTACAGCAGTAAACAGGAAAGTAAAAAGATGAGGCAAATTACACCCTGCTGTATCACTACTCCCTCTGGGTTGTGCAGTATCTGCTGTGGTTTCCTTTACTACTGAGACTTTATGTGTGTGTGTGTCTCTGCTCTGAAAAAATAGTTATTAAGTCAATTAGAACATGTTAGTACTGCTTTAAAACTTCAAAATCAGCTAAATATTTTAATGATAATAATGATGATGATTGATAATATTCATATTAATTCTAATTACTTTCGTTATCGAGCTGGCCCAAACATTCTGTTCCTCCGACAAATATAGGTCATGACCCCAGCTTTATGCCTTGGAATTGTGTTGACATAAAGTATCTCCAATAAAAATTGCAAATATGACAAATAGTAGAATACCCTAATATCTGAACTTTAAGTTCTATTTTTGTTTAATAAAGTTTTCTGTGAATCTTGTGCTATAGTGTCAAAAAACTGCAAAACTACATGAAGAGCGGCTAACCTTTAGCCTGACACTTGCCCACAGACCGTGCAGTTAGATTTAAAGTGCAGTCTCTATGATTAGATTTTGGTAAATGTTACACATTGGACTTTTTAAAGGTTAAAAGGTGATGTGAGAGTGATGCCGATGATGAAATGTTCATTTGAAATCTTCGGGGCTCCTCAGCAGAACTCTGTGACTCATATGCTTTATTGCTTTGCTCCCCCTTTGTATCCTGTTCCAAAGAACTCGGTTTTTACCAAATAATAAAAAAAAGCCCTTTTTTGTTGCAAAGCAGGCAGACTTTTAGTTTAGCATTCCTGTTTTGTTTTTCGTTAAGTGCAAATTCCTCTGAGTGTTTCTCAGTCTTTTTTCCACCTTAGATTTTGTTTTTCATTGGTGTTTGTGCAGTAGACTGCTACTCCACGCTGTGTTTGGTCAAATTCACAGAGCAGCACAGATTTCACGCTGGGTGAAATGATGGGTTTCTGCAGACACTCTTTAAAATCCTCCCAGAGAAAACCTTACTTCTAGAGAACACGCGTCAAACTCAGGCCCGGGGGCCAAATCTGCCTTGCAGTGTAATCAATTTGGCCTGCGAGAACATATCAAATGTGTACTAGAGTATGTAGCCACTGTATACTGGCGGGATTTGTAGTACTGCATTAGTGGTGTATGCTATTTGACTCAGATAAAGGCTACAGATAAGGAGACATAATAAACACGTGCTACTGATGTGTGTTTCATTTCAAACTTAATTTCTCATGTTTACTAAAGACTACATTCTACATTCTGCATTACATATCTGGAGAGAAAGGAAAACATGAACAACTGCCATCAATTTTTCATTAAATATTAAGTTTGCCCCTGCGACTTTGTCACCGGTTTTTAATTTTGGCCCTCTGTGAATTTGAGTTTGACACCCCTGCTCTAGAGGGTGACAGAGTGTCAGGAACAAAAGCTGTTTCTATTGGTGGCCCTAAACCTACTCTGAGAATTGTATTTAAACTCTAAGCATTGTCTTCTTTATTTCTTTTTTTCATTCCAAACCTTTGTCATATCTTTGTTATTTTGTTGCTACGGTAAAAGTAAATACGCTTATGCAATTGAAGTTGTTTTTTTTTTACTGACACAAGGGTGTATTGTTTTTTGTAGGCGTTGTCGAAAGACATAGTGTGTGAAAATTACCTAGCTGGAAGCACTCGCTCACTGCAGTGACTTAGTCAGACAAGCGCATAATCATTGTACTGTGTAAACATGATTCTAACTCCTGGTATTTGAGATATAGTAGTTTGTTATTATTCTTGGGTTACGGCCAAGTAGCCACGCCTAAGAGCACAGCCAACTATGTCCTTTTGCTCTATGGAAGCCAGGTGACATCATGGGTCAAATCAACCACGTGAACAATTATAGAGGAGTACTTCATGTTCCTACAGAAAATAATTCTTCACCTTTCACGAGTTAGTCTTCACAGCAGGGTATGAATTCAGAGTTGTGACGGAGGTTAGCCTGTGAATAGCTCATTTAATATGCATAAAGGTGCAGCTAATTGAGATCACCAAAAGTGCTTTCAAAAGTACGCCTGCTGCAAAGTGATGGTGTGTATTACAAAGTAAAAGTTTGGAAAAGTGTTGACTGCAGCAGAACTATAGTGCTCAGGGGACGGCTGTAAGAAAAAGAAAAAAAAAAGTTTTCAATCAGCTATCTCCAGGTTATAAATTATGTATCTCTCCCACTTTGGTCCTACTAACTGTTGTGTTCTTTTTAACCAACATTGTGAGGTCATATTTATGCATAAATATTGATTTAGGCCACCGTAGTAAAGTGGGAAGAAAAACAACAGGCTGTTGTGTTGCTGCCCTCTCTGACTTCTCTAATATTTGCTTCCATTTCCTTTATGGCTGCTACTCCTGGTTATGAGTTTTCACACTGCGCACCATTAAGAAATCTCATTTTCTCCCTTGTCTCTTTGGCACTGCACGTCAGATTTTATAACATATGTTTTCTCGTGCTTCCAGATACGATTTCATCTGCCACAGATCATATATATATATATATATAT
>NC_024314.1:8634249-8646992 GCF_000523025.1 Cynoglossus semilaevis
TTTAATCAGTTCTGTGTGTCAACATGATATTAAAAAAACAATAAAAGCAGCAGCAGCAGCAGCAGCAGTAGCAGCAACAGTGTCCCAGTGTTTTGGCATATTTCATACACAGTTAAAAAGTAATGGAGTTGAAGGCAGTGTGAAACCAGACCCTGCCATAAATCCTTGGCACGGCCTCAGTGTGGATTTCGTGTTGTATAGGTTGCACTGTAACTACGTGCAGTCTGAAAAGCGATCCTCTGTTTGTTTGACACTGGTCACTGTATTGAGTGATCTGATCTATGAGTGTCAGTGACGTCTCTCCCCTACTGTGAAAACAACACTGCTGCCCAAGAATAATAGTGGCTCAGGCCGGCCACAGTGTCTCTTCCCCCCTCTCTCCGTTTATTGTCTTTTTGAGCCAAAAATAGTGGCACACTGGACCAAAATAGAGAAATTCTATCACATTCGCTGCCAATATTTTGATATTAAAATATCTGATATTAAAGCCTGAAATGGTGAGCCCACGTTAGCTTAGCTGAGATTTAAGCTATACAGGTTTTTATCTAAACCGCTAACACAGTGAGGCACAAAGAGCTCAGACGTGTCTCCCCTCGCTCGAGTTCTCGGCTCCTGATTTACTTCCCACTGAATGTGGAAGTCGGCACGAAATTAAAGGAAAGTGACACAGTATAAATACTTAGGTCTGAGAGGGACAAAAAAATCTCTGATGCCTAATGATGTGCGAAAAGAAATCGGTCAGAGAGGAGTTATGACTCACTGCTCTGGCAGTTTCTGGCAGGGGAGGGGGCTTGTCACCGAGAGAGAAACTCTGCCCTGTGCTAACAATGAGAACGGGTATTTCTATACCTATAAAATACGCGGCATAGGGATGAGGGACTCAGAGCGGTGGCAGCTGTGTGCTTCTTTGAGGGATGAAGGCAGGATGCAGTAAATGTGAAGTGTGTGTCACTGAATGATGCTGACGTATTAATGTATATAAATATACATATATGAATAGGTAAATATCCTGCACATGGATACGCTCTGATAACGCACAGTCAAGGCCAAGAACAATTAGTGACATCCATTAACCTTTAAAAATAGCCATTTCCTCAAAGTAAATCCAACTGCGTTGGCCAAAGAAGACGTCCCGCGGTCATCTAAAATATGATGCTGCCTCATTTATGTAAAAAAGTAAAGACATGAATCTAAAAAGATCATCACTGAGGCTTTAACGAACACTGTATTCCAGCACATATGCAACACAATTAGCTCATACATTATTTATCGATAGCATTTTGAGCACTTCTACATGTTACCTGCTTAATACGTGGCTGTGAATTTGGAGATGATAAGCGACAACCTAATTATATAACTAGGGTTGATGGAGCCAAGAAAATGTTCTCATTTAAATACTGCCACCAACCAAAGCACCACTGGGGACTTGGTAATTATCACACCTGATAGTTAAGGATTGCCAACATTTCTCATAGTATGACTGCTGCGAAATATATTGGCTCGGCAGCAAAGAGAGTCATTTAGCTCTGAAGTAAACTCCACAGCCGCCGACACACAGATGGCCACAGGTCAAAACTAAATAAATGTGAAGAGCCCGCAGGCTGTCAGACATTAAACAAGGAAAATGCTTTGATTTAGACATTCTAACGCTTAAAACAGTGTGCACTCTACCCTTTGTTAATACTGTATTGCTTTCCGGCAGTCTGCTTACTTGTACGGTGATGCTTTCAAATAACATCAGCTACTTTGCCTATTAATCAACAGTTCTGGTGTAGCAGCCCGGCAGCTGCTGTGGTCTGAAAATAGTGGAAGTGAAACTGCCACATTGTTGACCACAGAAAAAGTCACACACGATCAGGTTAGAAGAATATTCCACAGGTGGCAAACTCCTGCCCTGCCTTTAGCCACATGATCACAAGAGTCCGTCAGTGACCAATAAGCTACATAAAACGCAATGTCCAAATTTGAGGACAGAAGTCAACATGGAATGACACCAAAAGGTTGCATACAGCACGGTGTTGACGAGAGCTTTCAGTTTCAGTTTGGTACGATTGGAAATACTTAGGTATGGTGTCACTGGAGATGCACAAAATGATGAGTGTCAGAAGTGACTGGCAGGAACCGTTTCTGCTGATGCATTAGAGCTCAAGTGCCCACCAAAGTATTTTCTCCCCCTGTCTCTCCCCCTCTCCCTTCTCCTTTTTTTTTTATTCTCATCAGACAAAAAGCTTTTCCGTGTAGCTCCATGTGTACAATAACTCCAGCGTTCCTCTGAGCACTTGTCTCAGAGGAGGAGGTGAGTTTTCCCGCCTGAAGAAAATGCCCACATGGTGACACACAGAGTTCTTTTTCTCCTTTTTTTCTACCAGCTGCTCCCAGGTGACATAAAATCAAGTTGACAACAGGAATGACAGAAGACTTGTCCACTGACCCCAAATGTCTCTGGTTGACAGGTGCTCAAATTTAGCTCTTTTGCACACAATCTAACCTGGAAGTGTGAGGTTAAAAGCCCTGTCACTCACCGCCTTCCTGAGATTGACCAGAAATGTA
Organism: Cynoglossus semilaevis; assembly: GCF_000523025.1. Classification (NCBI taxonomy): domain Eukaryota; kingdom Metazoa; phylum Chordata; class Actinopteri; order Pleuronectiformes; family Cynoglossidae; genus Cynoglossus; species Cynoglossus semilaevis. Next base: position 8,636,800 of record NC_024314.1, read on the forward strand.
GCGTTTGCATCGGCCTTTGACACCAATTATCTGGTTATCATTTGCTACACAAAGTACATATATCTGTAGATGTCAAAGACATGGAAATTAGCATTTTGCTAGGTATATAGCTAAGTTGTAGTTGTTGGTCTTAAGCTAAGGACAAATGTCAATTTATTTGTCCCTAGCTGCGAAAGACCAGAAAACGCTGGTCCGAAGATGGTCTCACGACCAATTATTAAAACGCCTTTCAAAATTAAAGATACAATTTTTTTTAATAGGCTAGAATTTAGCGATATCCATTAAACAATGTACCTGCTGATATGTGTCTTAGTACTTTAATTAAACTGTCTTGCACAAAAGACTAAGAATAAGGTTGTGGCAGACGGTAGTACAGATCATATCCTGTAGAAATGTTTGTTAAGCTTTCACAAATGTTGCTGTCACAACAATGCGCTAGCCTCGTCCTTGTGACACACAATAAATTAATGATTTTAGCAACTGAATTGTTATTATCAATTTATGGAGATGTTCGGACGTTGGCAACTTGAACGCAACAACCTGGGCCACACACAACTTCCTGTGAGAATTTCTGTCCGAGATCGTGGTCCACGGCTGCACAGAGGCTCTCTTGTTGACGTTGTCCCACGCTAACAAGGGCAAGAGTAGGTATTTAACCATGAACAATTACGGAGGGCAGCGTTACAGTGAAAATGAATTGAACCGACGACACGTCACCTGCCCTGCCCTGCTGTGAGATGCATTGACTGTGTGAGAATCTTTAAGAGAAGATCAAGAAGATCTCTTCATCACTGGAGCTGTTCACCTGTGTCAGTTCAAGCGTGATGGCTGTGTTGTGCTTCATCAATAGGCTGGTGAAAGCCTCCCCCACCTTAATGGTGATAATGACAACCGCACCCACAGACATACATATGCAGACTTCAAGAAATGTGGCCTCACCGCGTTTCCCTTAGAATTCAATAACCTCAGGTGTTAGCTTAGACGGACCAGGAAACAGATGAGTATTATTACACAAGTCCTGCTGGGTCTTTGGCTAAGCCTTGAGCTGAAGGCGCCTGTCTGCAGACCTTTGTTTCTGTAGCCCCAGGCAAACAAACACCTGATGACATCTTTCATCATATGGTGAGGTTGGACTTGTATAATGCATATGTGTTTGTGCAGGAGAGAGGGACAATAATGCACACACTGACAGATGGGATCCTTGAAGAACCTCCTGATTGAACGAGCAAACACCAAGCCCTGCCAATTTTATTTTGCCTCGGTGAGAACGAGAGCCGAGGGTTGATCTCAAGGAGATCAACCCTCGCAGACTGAAAGGTCATCAGGAAGTGTCCTCCCTTCTAATCAAATAGCCTTAAAGGCAGGGATTGATCTTTTACAGTCTGCTGAGATGTGAAGTCTGCCAGGCAGCTGCACAGCCAGCCTCTGGGCCTTCCACTGTGCACACTGCACCTGTTTATCACTCAACATCTAGCATCAGAAGTAAACATTCAGCTCGGTGTGCAGTGTGCCAGAGTCACTGTGTGCCACAGTCGTCTGTTACTAAATATAGTCCGACATCCCATCATAGAGACGTACACTAATTAACAAATTCTGAAAAAACAGACTCTGTAGCGCAGGGTTGTCAAACATACTGCCTGCGGGCCAAAACAGGCACGCTGGGGGGTTCAATCTGGCCCACTTGATGAAAACACTTCAAACACTTCATGTTGGTGATGTTTTGTCAAATTATATTTTATTAAAAATAAAGATTTTCTAATAAACTGGTACTGGTAAGAAAAAACGCATTGTTATTTATAGGTAATTATGTTACGATTGTACTGGACCGGACCACTTGACATCTTATCAGGCTGTATGTGGCCCCTGAACCAAAATGAGTTTGACAACCCCACTGTAGCTTATTAGAAAGGTATTGTGCCTGTAGTTTCACCAGAAATGTGTTTTGTTTTTCCCTTTCTGTCGACAGATGGGACTGAATTTGGATAAGAAAGAAAGGGAAATATGATTTTAATTTAAATGGAAAACAAAACGTTACCTACTGCACTAATCTGGCTGCTCTGTATTTGCATCACACGTCACATCACAGCATAACAAACATGATCAAAAACGAATTCTAGAAGAGGAAAAATGTCTCCGGAGTTGACAGAAACTCCTGATGGGAACCACAGGTGTGTCCAAACTTACAGAGTCGCTCTACTGTTTCTTTACATTAGTAAAGAAAACTAGCCTGGTGTTTCGTTCACTCATCACAAAAGCACGCTCACAATAGGTTCACATGATGTGTTAAGATCAAGCTCACTTTGCTGAAACAAAAACTCTTTCCTGCCGTGTGTGCAAACAACACCATGTGTATTGACGGTGTATTAGAGAAACAATAAATGCATGGATGGTGGAATTATTGAATTCCTATACAGCGTACGTCATTCTAGCCATGCGTTAAAATGCATTAAAAATTCTAATCTGACTAATCTTCACAACTGAATGAATCTGATTCACGCTGTACATTTGACAACAGAATGTTTTCACTGTAGCAGACAGGGTTCTTCCTGGACAGTCATAGTTTTAAACTTCCACTTAAGTAACTTTTTGATGAGGGCATCAACAGGATGATCAACCATTCAATACTATATCCTGTCCAACAGGGTTACAAGAGAAAAATAGGTTCAAAAACAACATAGCCTTTTTTTTCCTTTTACATTTTTACTACACCCCAGCACTGACTGTATCAAAGACAAACACACTCAGACTATCTTCTCTGTCCTAAATAGGCTTTAATATGACTCCTAACCAGGCCGACACAGAAAACACACACATCTGCCATGTCTGGCTAAGCTGCAGTTGCCACGGTAACTGATGAGCGCCTGCTTAACAGTTGTGTGTCAGGCCATCATTGAGACGGAGCACTTGGGCTGCACACTCGCACACACGCAGAAATGAGTTGAATTGAGGTGAAGCACTGGAATCATGCTCAATCGCCAATAACCATCGAGAGCATCTGTGCTAACGAGGAGCTAATACCAAGCTGCCGCTGGGGAACCTTAAACACTGCTGCATGAGTCACAGGAGTTTCATACAACATTTAGAAGGAGAAGACATTAAAAAAAAAAAAAAAATCTCTGTTGATTTATGAATTTTTTATGTCCGTAATTTGGACTTTAGCTTTTTTTTTTATCTTCCCATCGTGAATGGTAGCACTTATCTCCCTTTTGTGCCATAAACATAAACAAGGTAATTTATGACTAAACAAATGAAACCATAAGCTCCAGTGTGGCATCCCGCCATGTATTTCTGATAAACAGCCTCCATATGCTGAGCCAACTGCTAATGATGCATCCTATTTGGGGGGGGGGGGGGGGGGGGTGGAAAAGGGGGTCGGGCCTTTTTTTTCATTTTATCATCATTCACTCCTCCAAACTGTTTATAATTATCATTAATATAACTGAAAAGGAATAAAAGCTAACATCCTGCTAGAAATGTCTGCAACAAGTTTATTCTTAAAAGTAAGGACCTGACCTTTGTTTACAAAACCAGTCTATTAGAAATGCCATACTTCCTGTTTAGTTCACTGATATGTGGTATGGTATGTGTGTCACTAGTACGACGGAGTATGTGTCGGGATTATTATATTAAATTATTAAACGAATCACTTTAAATCAGTCTAGTTATGTTAAAGACAGCAAAACAAAATAATCAAGAAACCTGGCAGCGTGTCTGAATCGCCCCCCCACCAACTGTCACCAGGCAGGCTTCCTGCATAGTAATTTATGTTTATATGCTACATCTCCCCCACAGGGGGAGTTCAACCTAAGCGTCAAAGCTGTCATGATGATCATCAGGGATGATCGTGATCAGCTGACGTCTCAACAGACGGTCTGATACATGTAGGCCAAAGTCTCGGGAGATTAAACGGAGGGGGACGGTGTGAGTGTGAACTCACCAGAACTCTTCCTGTTAACGTTTGAGCAGATATCATGACCCCGGCCCAGTCTTTCACGGAGGTCATCCAGCCAACCTCACTGGCCGCTGCGTCATCTTTTCCCGAGCGTTTGACCACCTCTCCCGTGGTGATCCGGTGCACCTCCTGAAGAATGAATGGAAAAAGAAATTAATTAAAAAAATTAAATTAATCTCTCAGTAAGAAATGTCATAACGTTGAACCAGATGATATGGTAGGAGTTGGATGTAGCTGGATAACCAAAACTGTCAGAACCCCAACCAACACACCATTATACAGGCACAGATGCTGTAGCAGGGGAGGATGGTGGAAGAACTGAAAGGTTCTCCTGGTGACCACAATGTATAAACAATTAAAAATGACTATGTTTGGAATGTTTTTAGTATTATAGTAATATATCATCATTTGACCCTGATCATTGACAAGGTGGAATCAACAAAAATGTGGTCTGCATGAACACATTCAAATTTGATTTCACATACATTTGGATGGTTGGTTTGAAGCTGAAACTGTGATGTCATCATCACAGTGAAACAAAACAATCACTGCCCAACCTGGATGCTGTGTATGAATATATTCTATGTCTCTGCAACGCTGTTTTTCATAGTTAGGAGACTTGAGGCTTTCGAAACAAACCCATAGACACACACACACACACGCACACACGCACTTTCACACGTGCACATAAACACAGGAAACATCCACACCAGAGTGAGAGCAGCAAACAGATTCCAGGATGGTATCCATGGCAGCCACCGAGCTCTGAATGTTTCTGATTCAGTGAGTGAGCGAGCGAGCGGCTGCTGCTGGGCTTCCTGTCACTCAGTCTGTCTGTGGGCGAAGACTGACGGATCAAAAAAATTGAGAGATGATGCTCAGGTTAGCATCGCTCCTGGTGTTAGAGCTAATAGGCTTCATGCTAACATGACTCCAATTGACTCCTTACATGTTCCCCTTCCAACCCTACCCTACACCACCCCCTGTGCTACAGTTGCCATAATTAGAATGGAAACAGTGTAATTCATACACGTGTGTACACACGACCTGTTTTGTTCTCTGGAGGCAGGCTGGTATGCTACAATGCAACATGTGTCATGCTAACATATATCTGGCTGGAGGAAGCGCACCACTGCTGAAATGTATGTGTAAATATAGACCGCCACATATTTAGTACCATTGTCTGGTCAAGGACCACATGAACAGTGAGCAGATCGTTCAACCAAGAAGTCGTTCTTTTGTCTGGGTTTATTTATTAGCCTTCCACAAATATGGCATCATTACCCATGAGCGCAGACTATTCCATTCGGAGTCGAGTTTCATTCGTACAGACACTAGTGGGATATAAACTCATAAACAACTTGGCAACGATTGTCAGGAGACATGTTAGTGTTTCAGATAAACAGTTGGCCAGTTGTGGGCTGCTAAAACTGCTAAAACTAAAACTGTTTTAGCAAGACTTGAAAATTTAGTCTCAAGCCCAAGACTGGTCTCAAGTACTACATCGCTACTGTCAGATCTAGTCCAGCAGGATAATGACTCTGGTTATGGTTCCAACAACTGCATATCAAGTTCTCAACATGAGCTACATTTGCTTTAAAAAAACAACACAAAATCAGGTTCTCCAAACTAAAGCACCCTTAAAATGCTTCACTAAGTTTATTGTTGTTGAAGTTGATCCTTAAAAATGACACAGTGATAAATTATAAACGTACTGAACTGAATGGAAGAGCTACAGCCCATTGCTTCACATGTAATTACTCATTTTGCAACGTCTGTTTGGAAAGAACACCGACTTTTTTTCCATCCCACACACTGGAGGTTTTTATCAAACATCATTAATTGCAAATTGCTGTCTGCACAGAGAAATTCAATCAAGTTCAGAGCCATTAGCCAGAGATGAGCCGACCACCAGCGACTATTCCTGAGCCCTGCAGCACTTTTTGGAAAACCACAATAACAACATGTCTACTTCACTCTGGCTTAAAAACATTTCTAAGATGCAACAATATTCAAATTAAAGAGAACAGAGAAAGTATTTAGAAGGTATCCAGCCAACTACAGTGGTCTGAGCTCAAGGTACTTTGTTCTTCTTTTTGCAGCTTGTTTTTTAATGTTCCAGTCTGTCTTGGTATTTTTATTGTTGTTTCACCCCACATGGGTTCAGTCATCAGGAGCAGAGGAAGGGATTACGGTGTAGGCTCACTACAAGCTGAATATTGCTTTTCAGCCACTTGGAAAAACACACAGGGACCAACTGTGGGACATTGATTTAAATCTCTATCCCAGAGTAAAGCCCTGGGACGATATTCTCTGTGACAAAAACAACAACATAAGCTCTTTCTTTTGGGTTCTGGGTGTAATTTATAAACATTTACGACTGCACCCTCTGACCATCGGAATGGAAATGTGATGTTGTTTTTTCCACCTTGGGTGCTAATTCACAATATATCTACCTCCAAGGATAAAAAACCACATCGTACACAAACATAAAACTCTTTAAAAAAATACTTTAAATGTATGTATACTTCCAGTTGCCTCACCCTGGACTCTTAAAAGGAGTCCCTGAGTCTGGCTGCGGAGCATTTGGACTCACACTAGTCCTAGTGTGAGTCCACCATAAAGTTTCTCTGAAAATTAGTTCAGAGAAAAAATGAGTCAGAAAACAAACACTTTTGAAATTGTCCACCTTTACACTCAGTACAAATCACCGTCTCCCTATGATCCCAGCTGGGAATTTTTATGAGGCTCCTGTTTGTCCGAGGTGTTCCTGGGGAGATATAATTGACTGGAAGTTGTTGTTTGGGATGAGAGATGTGGACAGATTCTAGGAATAAGGGTGTGTAAACAACTTTATTGATGACCATATCAGCCATTCTACGATGACTAACACTAGAACTTTACTCTCATGATTGTGTAATCTGTACACAAGCCATCTGTGGTTCTCTCTTAAGTGTTTTGGGGGGGGGGGAGTGGTCTAAGAATACAGGATGTTCTACTGTGGTGCAGAAATCCCACTTTGGCACAGTGTACGGTGTAAACATGGACTGAACTCATTTGACTTTACCTTTGTTTGCACACCAGTTATAACACCCAGTTTATAATTCAATGTCCTAATATTTAATTTTTAACACAGCTGCTTAGGAATCCCTTGAGCTCAGACTAAAGAATTTGCTCAGTAAACACATTGACGTGCTCAAGCAAACTATGTCGGACTACATTGACCGTAGGCTTTTTCATTCATCTCGGAGTCGAATTTACACGGGACACTACAGAAAACCTCTTTTTTCTTTTTCTTAGTCTTAGTGTCTTAGTTTACTTTTTTTTTTTATGACTTGAATTTAAAAAGAAAAACTTTTCAAATAACAAAAACAATTCAAAAAACACAGGTTCAAGTACTCTGTGGATCACAGTACACAAGGTCAGTGCTGACTAAGACAGCTCATCTCGTTGTAACTTTGATGGATAAGCCTCCAAATTTAGGTTTTACTCCCTCCACTGCCGACAGCCGGGGTCAATGATTAACACTGTGGTCCTACTTTGGTGATCCGCCGTGATCATCTGTCAAGGACAGAACATTAGGCCAGAATAGAACATGTGGCCTATGAGGTTTATTTTTAACAATAGTGAATTATTTAAATAACCTGAATATAAATCAGAAGAAAAGCAAAAAGAAAGCTCCAGAAGGAGGAAAGAATCACTTCCTGGGTTTAATGAATCATACAAAGAGGGAAGGTGGCACCGTGCGGCACTTAGTATCACTCTCGTCCAGAAATCAATCTCTCAGTGATAGCAAGTGTTTAGATAAGTACCCACATGGATGTGTGTGGATCAAAGGGTAACGACCAACGAAAGAAAACACGAGCTAAATATGTGGTTGGTTTACGGTGTACTTTAGTGTCTAAGCCGACACACACCACTGTAAGAGTGTGTTGTTCACTGATAGGTAAATATGTAGCACACAGCTAGTACCACGAGCCACGTCTGAAACAGGACATGGGAGCAGTCAGCTCAGAGATTCGGATGTAGAAGGCAGGGTCCGATTGTTAAGTATGATTGTTGCGGAGGAAGCCTTTGGTTAAATGACTGGATACAACACACATTCTAATTATTTAGACAAACTAACCATAACAAAGTAAATGATGGAAACTCTATGGTAAACACAAAAGGAACAATTCTCTGGAGATGATTATTGAGAGGAAACACAACATCTAAACAGACTGCATTTTAAACACAACCTTCACAGGATGTTTCCAGCACAAGTGATGAGCAGGATTTTTTTTAAATTATTTACATCTTCTCAATACAACATAATGACTTGTTGTAAATGTTTTTTTACTGAGCGAACACAATGTTGGGTTGAGCAACATCCTGGCCCTGAGAGAGTTGGTTACAGAAGTCTTGTATTATTAAATCCTACAACAGAAACATAGTCATGTCAGACACACAGACACACAAAAGGCTAATGATCTGTCTGTGTTAAATTGTCTTCGTGTTTGTGACTGTTTGGCTGTAGACATTACGTGTTCGTGGAAATATTCATATCCTGTCCAAGAATAAGAAGAAGTATTTATCATGTCAGGGAAGAAGACCAGCAGCCTGGCACAGAAACAACCCAAGTCAGAAGGATCAGTTGAACCACTTGTCTCTAATTTTCATGACGACACAGAGCGCTCAACGCTCCATCATTTAGCTATTCACTCCCATTCATATGGGTTTGGGTTAAGGTTTCACTGTTTTGTTTCAGGATACGCTGGCAAATCCAGGCTAAGTCGTGAGGATTAGGTTTGTCAGTGAGGTTAGTTCATCCAGGTCTATTCAACCTGAGGTGCAGAGGTGGTGAAGGGATTATGTCAACTAGTTGTGACAACTGCAATATATCTCTCCTAAAAACGACAAGGAGTGAAGGCTAACAAACCAGATAAGCAAATACACAATGCTGTAAAAATAAATCAGACTCATTTTTACTAGGGTGTAGCAGTCATTATCTGCACTACAGCTGACAATGGAAATTAAGTTCATTTTTATCATTCAAATTTTTTAGCTTGTGACATTACTTGGAGGTGGAGGGGCTGGACCTGAACATAAGTACTACACCACAAGTACTACCTCTGAGCACTGCACCTTCTAAATCCTTCATTTTCATGCTTCAGAAACTTAATGTGTTTAATTAATGAAAACCCTGAAACCCAAAGTTGGCCACCACCGACCACAGTCTCTGTCTAGATTACTACTCCACAAAGTGCTTCCTACAACAAGGGTTTAATTGCAACACATTCATTAATATTTTAATCTATTGTTTCACCCTCTCCGTGTTGACTGGAGTCATTTAAACTACCACACGGGAGCTTAACAACGTCAAAAACATTGCAAATGAAGGAGGGAATTTATCACCAGACCATAGAACAAGTTCATGGAAGAGGCATGGTGGTCTCGGTCAGTACATTTGATTTACCATCAAACCCTTTGCACTAAAACAATACCATTAACAGCAGTCACGCCACCAACTGCCCATGGTCTAGACTGTCATGAATAATAGTGATTAAATCTGCAGTATAATGCTTTTAGAGATTATCAAGCAGTAGGATTAAGGTGGCAACACACGGACAGTAGCGATGGCAACTTACAGACAGAGAAACACCACCCCTGGGGTTCCACACCAATGACAGGGCCAAAGCGCCACACCCATATGAAAATAGAAAATACATGAACTACAAGAACAGTAATTCATTATTATGGCCAGTGTGTATAGTGGTATTGCTGACAGCTTCAAAAATCTAGTTTTTCATATAAATTATGTTTTTGCTCAATAAAAACACAAGTATCTGGTTCATCCCAGCTGAATCCTTTATCTTACTTAAAAAAAAATCTTCCAAACACAAAATTTTTAACACACACAACTGAACACAGTAGCGTTCAGAATGAGCACAATTTCATTCTTCCTTCCAGACAGGTAATGTAACCTTCATTCATCTGAACGTCAAAAGCAAATGTTTTCATTGATTAGCATGGACAAAGAGCAGCCTCAGTCCGTGGAGACAGGAGACAGTGTCAGAGCAGTGCAGGCCAGTTAAAACCTCACTCTGACTGGAGGGGAAAAAACAAATTTAAAAAAATCCTAAGAGGAGGAAAGCCATTATAACCTCTCATCTCTGGACAATGCTCTGAAAGCTCCACATTTGGGCCACTGATGACATGCAGACACTGGGAGGTGGGGAGGGTGGGGGGAATGAAATGGGAT